>NC_080377.1:31163210-31463210 GCF_014773155.1 Arachis stenosperma | reverse complement strand
GCATCCTCTACCTCAACCGTGTCTGCAGTTGGGGCGTGTTCTGATGGGCTTGGTTCCTCTGGATTCCTCTCTTGCAGTGTAGTTTCAGATCTCAGGGTAACGGCATTGATGCCACCCTTGGGGTTGGGTAATAGTTGAGAGGAGAGTCCACCAGAGCTTGAGGACTGGTTGTTAGAATTATTCAGTGATCCAATCAGTGAGACAAGGGCTTGCAAGGTAGAGTTCAGACCATTTAGAGTAGAAGTAAGGTTATTTTCCATGGCCTGCTGTCTTCGATCAATAGATTGTAGCAACTCATCATTAGAAGATGAAGAGGGGTAAGTGATCTGAGGGGTTTACTGAGATGTTTGAGGCTGCCTTAGATGAGGTGCTCTGTAGGCCTAATTCTGATTCTGCTGCCTAAAGTTATTATTGTTATTCCACCTTTGATTTCCCTTGTTATCTCTGCCTCCTCTGTTATGATTGTCCCTCCAACCCTGGTTAGAATTATCTCTCCAACCTTGGTTGGGGTTATCCTGCCATCCATGGTTGTAGCTGCCACCTTGATTGTACCTTTGATTGGGGCAGTCATAGAAGTTGTGAGTGACTGCCACAGTGTGGTCTTTTGGTTGGAGTTGCAGACACTCATCAGTATAATGACTGTAATCTGCACAGATTCTGCATACTCTTTGTGGAACCAACTATTGGCTGTGCTGTGGTGGAGAAGGTTGAACATGCTGAGCTTATTGTTGACTTAGTTGCATCTGCTTCAGTAAATTGGTCATTTCACATAAGCTCTGAGTTATAGCAGCAGTCTCTTTGCTAGAGGATACCTCTACAATAGCTCTTGACTGACGTTGTTTTTGCTTGTGATTCCTAGTAGATTCAGCTAAGTCGCTGATCAATTGCCATGCCTCTTCGGTAGTCTTGTACTTCTTCATAGACCCATTGCTAGCACCTTCCAATGTGGTCTTATCTTGAGATTTCATGCCCTGTGTAAAGTAGCCGAGCAATACTATCTTGTCAATCATATGGTGGGGACATGCTTCCATAAGATTATTGAAGCGCTTCCAATATTCGTGGAGAGTCTCAGATTCGTCCTGAACGATCATGGAAATGTCTTTCCTCAGTTTATCAGCAACCTCAGCTGGAAAGAATTTCTCCAAAAATTCTCTTCTAAGCGTATCCCAGTTAGAAATAGTTGCTCCGGGTTGAGTGTAGTACCACTCTTTTGCCTTCCTCTCAAGAGAGAATGGGAAAGCCTTTAGCAGAATAGAAGTTTCGTCAGTACCATCACGCTTAACAGTAGAACAGGCTGTCTGAAAATCCCTAAGGTGCTTGATAGGCTCTTGAGCAGGTAAGCCATGAAACTTGGCCATCAAGTTGAGTAGTGCAGTCTTTATTTCAAAATCCACAGCCACTGCTAGGTGGCGTGCCTGGAATGGTTGTAGTGTAAAATCAGGGGCTGCAACCTCCTGGATAGTGACTCTCCTAGGTGCTACCATGTCACCTGCACGTGAATCAACTGGATCAGTAGAGGGGGAGCTTGTTTCTCCCTTAGATGACGTTTCAGATTCGTCCTCGGAGAGGACTAGCCGACGCCGAGCTTGCTTTATACGGTGCCATTTTGAAGAACTGAAGATTGATGGTTTAGAAGTTATAATAAATTCTCGTTGCAAGTATAGTTTCTAAACCAAGCAATCAACCTTTCTTACAAACGTTTTGGTTGTCACAAGTAACAAACCCAAAAAAATTTATAAACCGAAGTATTCAAACCTCGGGTTGTCTTCTCAAGGAATTGCAGGGAAGTATGAATTATTATTGGTTATGAAAAATAGTGTTTGGGTTTGAAAAGGTTTTGGATAAGAGAAATGGTTTGCAAAAATTAAGAAATTAATAATTGATAAAACTTTTGGCAAGGTATGAAAATTGGAAGTCCTATCCTAGTTATCCTTATCAATGGTGATGAGAATTATACTGTTGCTCCCACTAAGTCAACCTCTAACTATGAAGGTCAGTTAAGTGGACAAATTAATTTAATACGTAAAGTCCTAGTCAACTCCTTGAGGAAAGACTAGAGTTATAGGAATCTAAATTAATCCGCAAGAATAATAATTATCAATCACGATGAGTTTGATAACTCAAGAGTCACCAATTAATCAACCAAAGCCAATAGTAAATAATCTAAATTAAAAATAAGGAAAAAGCAATCATGAGTCTGAAATACCTCAAATTATATTAATTAAGAAAATCATAACATGAAAAGTTCATAAACGAATAAAAGAGAAAATAAAAAAAAAAGAAAATTGAACCTGAGATAAAGAAGATGAAAATATTCCTAAATCCTTTAAGAGGAATCCTAATCCTATTCCTAAGAGAGAGGAGAGAGTCTCTCTCTCTAAAAACTACATCTAAAACCTAAAATTGTGAGTAATGATTCAATCTCAGGGTCAAATACTGGCAAGCTTGGATCAGGAACTGAACGCGTCATTTAATGAAAGAAACGTGCAGCTCATAGTAACAAAAATAAAAAGAAAAATGCAATTAAATAAATTCCAATCAATAAATTAGCGCACTATTGCAACTCCCCGGCAACAGCGACAAAAATTGACGTGAGCGGAAATTGGCAGATTAAGAATTAATTAGAGAAATGGCGTTGTGAGTACAGTCCTTAACCGGCAAAAATCCACACGTCAATTTAGAAATGGGTTGTCAGAAATTTTAGAAATAAAATACTGGGAGTATGAGTCCCAGGTCGTCTCCCAACGAGTTGCAGGAAGATGTGCTATTTTATCAATCAGAGGTTTTTAAAAGGGGTTTTGAATTTGATGAACAGAAAATTAAATTAGAGAATTTATATGATTTAAATAAAATCTTGACCGGGAGAAGATTAATTGGAAGTTCTATTCTTGTTAGAATTTTATCAAGAGCAATTAATAATTAGTCATTGTTTACATTTAGTTAACCCTCAACGAATGAAGGAAATTTAAATTAAAAGTCAACTTCTATTCACAAGTCCTAATCCTCTCCCTTGGGAAGGATTAGAGTTAGTGACTAACAAGCCAACCAACAATGAACCAATTACAATTGAACTCTTGAGTATTCTAACTCAAGGTTCTCCTTTTAATCATCCCCCAATCAAGTTGGGGAACTACCCCATCATCATAATTGTAGACATCACAAAATCAATAGAAGAAATAGGAGAAGACATAATAAATAATAATAAAAGAGATTAATTAAAAGTAAAATAGTCTGGTATTAATAAACTATGAAAAATAATCTAATGTCAACTCTGGATAAATTAGGAATATGGAAGAGTAAATGAAAAGTAAAATAACAAGCTATAATGACTAGTACCGGAGGTAGACTCTTCTCAAAAGCTAAAGCCAAAAATTCTTCAAAATCTTAATTATGAATGTCAAGTGAGTAAAACCTAGGAAAGAGCAAATTCAGATCTAAAAACTTGAAATTATGCGGAATAAATTGTTGTTCTTGTCTCTGCATGTTTCCTGGCTCTAATCTGTATTTCTGGGCCAAAAAATGGGTTGAAATACGGCCCAGAATCTGTGCCAGTGACTTTTGTAATTCTGCAGATCGCGCACATCACGCGGCCGCGTCGTCTGTGATGACAAGTCATCATATACCCATTTTTCAAGCTAATTTTACTTGTTTTGTTAGTCTTTATGCACTTTCTTGCATCCTAAGTAATTGATTTGGAGTGAAAATGCATAACTTCTTTAAATCAAACAACCACCATGAAATTAATGTTAACTCATGAGGTTTAAGCTAAATTTAATTGATTTTTAATTGATTTATAAGCCTTGTGAATTTAGTGATACTTGGAGTGGTTGTTTTGGTTTATTGTAGGTGAAGAAAAGAAGAAAAGAGGAAAGCGTGGCTTAAGGAAGCGTGGCCCAAGGAGAAGAAAACGTGGTCAAAAGGAGGGAGAAGTGTGCCGCATGGAAGGGAGGAGGCAAGCATTGCCCTCCACAAGGGCACACTGCCCTCTAGGAGGGCAACATAAGGGAGCAAGCCAAGAAGAGGCAACTCTGCCCTGCCCACGACAAGGGCAGAGCACAAAATGGTGCCTTGGATTAAAGGAAGGAAAAACCTTGCCCTGCCCTCCACAAGGGCAGTATCGGGCCTTCATGGAAAATAAATCAAAGGAAAAAGTTCACCCATGCATGCCACAAGAGTCGAACACGGGACAATGAAGAAGCAAGGAACTAGGCTTGATTATGGTGCCGAGAAAGCCAAGGAAAATAAGTAGCGTGTGTTTCAGCCATGTCTCGAACGCAGGACTTCAGTTTGGAAACACTGCCCTGCCCTCCGCGAGGGCAGGGCAGCATTTTGTTGTGGCATGGCCAGCGCACCAATCTGGCGCACCAAAGCATCATTCGGCAGCACCAGCAGCGCACCAAGGCACCAATCTGGCGCACCAAATTTTTCTGCCCTGCCCTCCGCGAGGGCAGGGCAGCATCCTGCGCACCAAGCTCACACGCCACGCCTGCACCATGGCCGCATGCATCAAATCCTGCCCTGCCCTCCGCAAGGGCAGGGCAGCCTCCTGGAAGCAATCCTTCTTGGGCTAAAATTGGATTAAAAATCCAATAAAATTCATTTCTTCACCAAATCAAAAGCCCATCCAAATCCTAAGATCCAAGAATGGAAAGTGTATAAATAGGAGCTAGTTTGATGTAATTAGAACCTTTTTCCTCTATTTTTGAACTTTGAATTTTCCTTTGAACCTTGACTTTTATTTAGAGCTTTGGAACTTCTCTTGGTGACTTCACTGAGATTTCAGAGAATTGGGGAGGAGAATTGATCTCTCTTCTTCCTCGTTCTTGCTTGGGCACTTTTACTTTTCTTGTTTTGAGTCTTGGGTGTTAAGAATTGGGGAAATTCTGTCTCAATCTCCACTCAAGATCTCTTTGATTTCATTTCTGCATAATTGAATTCAAACACATTTCCTTTACTGCTTCTTCTTCAATTTCTTGTTAATTGCTTTGTGAACTTGGATCCGGGAAGGCAATTGAGATCTAGGCTTTGCTACCTAGTCTCTGGAGTCCTGAGATCCCAATTTCCTTTTGGTTCTTCTGTGAACCTTTGCTGCACTTAATTTCCTTACTGTTTGAATTTTAATTGCTTCTAATTCAATTTCTGCACTATTAATTGTTGCAATTCAATTTCCCTTTGCTTTGATTCTGAAATCCCATTCCTCAAATCCCTTTTACATTCAAGCACTTTACATTTCTTGCACTTTAAGTTACTGCAATTTACATTTCTTGCACTTTAAGTTTCAGTCATTTAATTTCTTGTTCTTTAAGATTCAGCACTTTTATTTTCCTGTCCTTTAATTTACTACAATTCTCTCCTCTCCCTTTACATTCCAAGTAATTTAGCTTCTGTTAAATACAAACCACTCAACCAAAACTTAATTCGCTTGACTAAATCAACCACTAAACTAAAATTGCTCAATCCTTCAATCCCTGTGGGATCGACCTCACTCATGTGAGTTATTATTACTTGACGCGACCCGGTACACTTGCCGGTGAGTTTTGTGTCTTATCGTTTTCCGCACATCAGTCTACGCGTTCGCGTCACTCAGTGTTTCACGTACCACGCGTGCGCGTCGTCCACGTATACACGTCGTTCGTGCAGCTTCCAATCCGCGCGGTCGCGTCAGGCACGCGAGCGCATCACTCTGATTTCTTCCATTTCGTGCGGTCGCGTGAACCATGCGACCGCATGACTTCTCGTTGATCATCTCCTCAATTCCTTGTGTTCCTTCCATTTTTGCATGCTTCCTCTTCATTCATTACACCATCCTTACACTATGAAGCCTGAAACACTTAACACACAAATCACGGCATCAAATGGTACGAAGGAAGATAAAAATATACAACTAAAAGGTCTTTAGGAAGCAAGTTATCAATCATAGAATATTTTTAGGAAGGAATTATAAATACATGCAAATCATATGAATAAGTGGGTGAAGACTTGATAAAACCACACAATTAAATACAATATGAATCATAAAATAGCGGTTTATCACGTATCCACAGAGATGGCAAATCCAAGCTGTTTTAATTGATTGATGAATTAGTCAAGCGGATCAATAAGATTGTGAAGTGCAGAATTGTGAATGGCATAAATGTAAATGATTAGAATATAAAGAAAAGCAATAAAGTGCAGAATTAGAAATTGTAGAATATAAAGTGCTGAATCATAAATGACTTGAATATAAATGGGAATGGAGAATTGTTGAATGTAAAATTAAGCTATAAAGAAATGGATAGATAAGAATGAGGGAATTCATTGAGATTGGGAGATGTTGTCTCTTTGGATCAAGTCTAGCTTAGATCCTCTTCAATCATGCAACTCACTGACCTCTTGGCAATCCTGATTGATTGAACCCCAATCTCTTGGTGACTCAATCTCTCAGATCTTGATCAATAGCCAATTCCTTGGTCTAATTGCTCATGAAGAGAGATACGCTTGGTCCCTGATTATACCACACACCCTTGTAGAGCCAGGAAGAGGGGGATTATATGTCACGTATCCCATCACCGAAACCCAAATTCTACTCAAGTGTGAGAAGGGATTTCAAGCATGGTTTCATGTTTCCTTTCCCAAAGTTCCCATGAAACCCAATTGCATTCAATCTCTTTCCCAAGATAATTGAACACTAAGCATTAAGAACAAAATTCCTTCTAGTAAATCAAAGAGAAGATGAAGAGAAGAAGAATTTCACTATTATCAATCCATCTAGTACAACAGAGCTCCCTCTCTCAATGAGAGGGAAGTTAGCTACTCATAGCTTGAAAAGTACTCAAAAGTGGATCTAGAACTAACTGCTTAACCTGTCTTCAATACTCTTTTGGGGGTATTTATACTACTCCTAATAAAAAAAAGAAATTACAAAAGTGAAAAAAGGATAATTATATTTTAGAGGGAAAGAAAACACTCAATAAACATGACTCCTTAGCTGGCGTGTGGTTGGCGCTTCATCGGCGTGTCACGTGCCCTTCAAAATGGCTTGGCGTGCCACGCTCAATCCTTCAAGTGGCACGCTCGTCCCTTGTCAACCTTGGCGTGCCACGCCTTCAAACTCAAGTGGTACGCCATAGTGGCATTCTTGTGTTGGCGTGCCATGCCTTCGAGCTCAAGTGGCACGCTCTTTGATTTTTCCACTTCGTTTGCCTCTGGAAACTTAAATTAGCGTGGCACACCCAAGGTCTGGCGTGCCACGCCCCTTTGTGAGTGAGTGGTTCCTCTGTTTGGCGTGCCACACCATGAACTCAAGTGGCACGCCCCAATGATGCTTTGGCCTCTGAACGACTCAGGCGTGCCACGCCTGGTTGCTCAAGTGGCACGCCTAAGTGAAGAATAGTGATTGGCATGCCACGCCTTTGATACCAAGTGGCACGCCCCATGTAATTGGTCTCTTCCACCCTCTCTGGAAACTTATACCAGCGTGCCATGCCTAAAGGTTGGCATGCTACGCCCATGATCTTGTCTCGCTCTAGTAAGTGGCGTGTGATGTGCGGAAAACGATCCGACACAAAACTCACCGGCAAGTGTACCGGGTCGCATCAAGTAATAATAACTCACATGAGTGAGGTCGATCCCACAGGGATTGAAGGATTGAGCAATTTTAGTTTAGTGGTTGATTTAGTCAAGCGAATCAAGTATTGGTTGAGTGATTTGTGTTTAACGGGAAGTAAATAACAGTAAATGTAAAGGGGGAAGGGTAGAATTGCAGAAATTAAAAGAAACTGAAAGTAAAAGGACTGAATCTTAAAGAACAAGAAAGTAAATGACTGAAACTTAAAGTGCAAGAAATGTAAATTGTAGTAACTTAAATTGCAAGGAATATAAATTGTTTGAATGTAAAAGGGATTTGAGGACAGGGATTTCAGAATTTAAGCAAGAGAATGTGAATTGCAACAATCAATAGAGCAGAAATTGAATTAGAAGCAATTAGAATTCAATCAGTAAGGAAATTAAGTGCAGCAAAGGTTCACAAAAGAACCAAAGGTAAATTGGGATCTCAGGACTCCAGAGACTAGGTAGCAAAGCCTAGATCTCAATTGCCTTCCCAGATCCAAGCTCACAAAGCAATTAACAAGAAATTGAAGAAGAAGCAGTAAAGGAAATTGAAATTGAATTTAATTGTGCAGAAAGGAATTAAAGAGATTTTGAATGGAGGTTGAGACAGAATTTCCTCAACTCTTCACACCCAAAACTCAAAACAAGAAAAGTAAAAGTGCCCAAGCAAGAGCGAGGAAGAAAAGAGATCAATTCTCCTCCCCAATTCTCTAAAATCTCAGTGAAGTCACCAAGAGAAGTTGCAAAATTCAAAGTTCAAAAGTAGTGAGAGAGGTTAAGCAAAAGGTGAAAAGTAAAAGTGAAAGTAAAGGTTGTAATTACATCAAACTAACTCCTATTTATACACTTTCTATTCTTGGATCTTGGGATTTGGATGGGCTTTTGATTTGGTGAAGAAATGAATTTTATTGGATTTTTAATCCAATTTTTAGCCCATGAAGGATTGCTTCCAGGAGGCTGCCCTGCCCTTGCGGAGGGCAGGGCAGGATTTGGTGCGTGCGGCTATGGTGCAGGCGTGGCGTGTGGGCTTGGTGCGCAGGATGCTGCCCTGCCCTCGCGGAGGGCAGGGTAGAAAAAGTTGGTGCGCCAGATTGATGCCTTGGTGCGCTGCTGGTGCTGCCAGATGATGCTGTGGTGCGCCAGAATTGTGCCTTGGTGCGCCAGATTCATGCCATAACAAAATGCTGCCCTGCTGGTGCACGAAATTGTGATCACTATTTTTACACGAATAATCCCTAGTAATGGCTCCAAAGACTTGGTGCTCAGTACCATGGCATAAACACAACTTCGCACAACTAACCAGCAAGTGCACTGGGTCGTCCAAGTAATAAACCTTACGCGAGTAAGGGTCGATCCCACGGAGATTGTTGCTATGAAGCAAGCTATGGTCACCTTGTAAATCTTAGTCAGGCAGACTCAAATAGTATAGATGATGAATGAATAAAACATAAAGATAAAGATAGAGATACTTATGTATATCATTGGTGAGAGCTTCAGATAAGCGAATGAAGATGCTTTCCCTTCCGTTTCTCTGCTTTCCTACTGTCTTCATCCAATCCTTCTTACTCCTTTCCATGGCAAGCTTATGCAAGGGTTTCACCGTTGTCAGTGGCTACCTCCCATCCTCTCAGTGAAAATGTTCCTATGCTCTGTCACAGCATATGGCTAATCAGCTGTCGGTTCTCGGTCAGGCCGGAATAGAATCCATCGATTCTTTTGCGTCTGTCACTAACGCCCCGCCTGCTAGGAGTTTGAAGCACGTCACAGTCATTCAATCATTGAATCCTACTCAGAATACCACAGACAAGGTTAGACCTTCCGGATTCTCTTGAATGCCGCCATCAGTTCTCGCCTATACCACGAAGACTCTGATCTCACGGAATGGTTGGCTCGTTTGTCAGGCGAGCACTCGGTTGTCAGGCGATCAACCATGCGTCGTGTATCAGGAATCCAAGAGATAAACACTAGAGCCTTGTTTGCTTGTAGAACAGAGTGGTTGTCAGTCACTTTGTTCATAAGTGAGAATGATGATGAGTGTCACGGATCATCACATTCATCAAGTTGAAGAACAAGTGATATCTTGGACAAAGAACAAGCGGAATTGAATAGAAGAACAATAGTAATTGCATTAATACTCGAGGTACAGCAGAGCTCCACACCTTAATCTATGGTGTGTAGAAACTCCACCGTTGAAAATACATAAGAACAAGGTCTAGGCATGGCCGTGAGGCCAGCCCCCAATGATCTAAGAACTAGATGTCCAAAGATGATCAAAGGATCTAAAATCAATCCAAAGATGAAAATACAATAGTAAAAGGTCCTACTTATAGAAAACTAGTAGCCTAGGGTGTACAGAGATGAGTAAATGACATAAAAATCCACTTCCAGGCCCACTTGGTGTGTGCTTGGGCTGAGAAATGAAGCATTTTCGTGTAGAGACTCTTCTTGGAGTTAAACGCCAGCTTTGGTGCCAGTTTGGGCGTTTAACTCCCATCTAGGTGCCAGTTCCGGCGTTTAACGCTGGAATTCCTGAGGGTGACTTTGAACGCCGTTTTGGGCCATCAAATCTTGGGCAAAGTATGGACTATCATATATTGCTGGAAAGACCAGGATGTCTACTTTCCAACGCCGTTGAGAGCGCGCCAATTGGGCTTCTGTAGCTCCAGAAAATCCACTTCAAGTGCAGAGAGGTCAGAATCCAACAGCATCTGTAGTCCTTTTCAGTCTCTGAATCAGATTTTTGCTCAGGTCCCTCAATTTCAGCCAGAAAATACCTGAAATCACAGAAAAACACACAAACTCATAGTAAAGTCCAGAAAAGTGAATTTTAACTAAAAACTAATAAAAATATACTAAGAACTCAACTAAAACTACCAAAAATATACTAAAAATAATGCCAAAAAGCGTACAAATTATCCGCTCATCACAACACCAAACTTAAATTGTTGCTTGTCCCCAAGCAACTGAAGATCAAATAAGATAAAAAGAAGAGAATATGCAATGAACTCCAAAAACATCTATGAAGATCAGTATTAATTAGATGAGCGGGGCTTTTAGCTTTTTGCCTCTGAATAGTTTTGGCATCTCACTCTATCCTTTGAAATTCAGAATGATTGGCTTCTTTAGGAACTCAGAATCCAGATAGTGTTATTGATTCTCCTAGTTAAGTATGATGATTCTTGAACACAGCTACTTATTGAGTCTTGGCTGTGGCCCAAAGCACTCTGTCTTCCAGTATTACCACCGGATACATACATGCCACAGACACATAATTGGGTGAACCTTTTCAGATTGTGACTCAGCTTTGCTAAAGTCCCCAATTAGAGGTGTCCAGGGTTCTTAAGCACACTCTTTTTGCCTTGGATCACAACTTTATTTCTTTCTTTTTCTTTTTCTTTCTCTCTTTTTTTTTCGCTTGCTTTCTTTTTTTTTTGTATTCACTGCTTTTTCTTGCTTCAAGAATCATTTTTATGATTTTTCAGATCCTCAGTAACATGTCTCCTTTTTCATCATTCTTTCAAGAGCCAATATTCATGAACCACAAATTCAAAAGACATATGCACTGTTCAAGCATACATTTAGAGAACAAAAGTGTTGCCACCACATCAAAATAATTAAACTGTTATAAAATTTAAAATTCATGCAATTCTTATCTTTTTCAATTAAGAACATTTTTTATTTAAGAAAGGTGATGGATTCATAGGACATTCATAACTTTAAGGCATAGACTCTAAGACACTAATGATCATAAGACACAAACATGGACAAACATAAAGCACAATTTTCGAAAAACAGAAGAATAAAGAACAAGGAGATTAAAGAACGGGTCCACCTTAGTGATGGCGGCTTGTTCTTCCTCTTGAAGGTCTTATGGAGTGCTTGAGCTCCTCAATGTCTCTTCCTTGTCTTTGTTGCTCCTCTCTCATGATTCTTTGATCTTCTCTAATTTCATGGAGGAGAATGGAGTGTTCTTGGTGCTCCACCCTTAGTTGTCCCATGTTGGAACTCAACTCTCCTAGGGAGGTGTTAATTTGCTCCCAATAGTCTTGTGGAGGAAAGTGCATCCCTTGAGGCATCTCAGGGATCTCATGATGAGAGGGGTCTCTTGTTTGCTCCATCCTTTTCTTAGTGATGGGCTTGAGGTCATGCTTTCTCAGTTGAACCGGCTTCCCTCTTGAATCTCTCTTTCATTGAACGCCCTCTTCACAAATGTCTATGAGGACTTGGTCCAACCTTTTATCAAAGTTGACCCTTTTTGAGTTTGAAAGGGACCTCATGGACCACCTTCTTCATGGCCACAACTTCATAGAAGTGGTCTTGATGCACCCTTGAGATGAATCTCTCCATCTCCCATGACTCAGAGGTGAAAGCTTTTGCCTTCCCTTTCCTCTTTATAGAGGTTTCTCCGGCCTTGGATGCCATAAATGGTTATGGAAAAACGAAAAAGCAACGCTTTTACCACACCAAACTTAAAAGGTTTGCTCATCCTCGAGCAAAAGAAGAAAGAAGAGAGTAGAAGAAGAAGAAATGAGGAAGAAGGGAGTGGCTTTGTGTTCGGCCAAAGAGGGGGAGAAGTGGTGAGGTTGGTGGGGATCCTGTGGGGTCCACAGATCCTGTGGTGTCAACGAAAAGTCATCCCTGCACCAAATGGCATTCAAAATCACGTTTTGAGCCATTTCTGGCGTTAAACGCCGGGCTGGTGCCTATTTCTGGCGTTTAACGCCAGGTTCTTGCCCTTTTCTGGCGTTTAACGCCAGTCTGGTGCCCCTTTCTGGCGTTAAACGCCCAGAATGGTGCCAGACTGGGCGTTAAACGCCCAACTGCTAACCTCACTGGCGTTTAAACGCCAGCAACATCTTCCTCCAGGGTGTGCTATTTTTCTTCCTATTTTTCATTCTGTTTTTGCTTTTTCAATTGATTTTGTGACTTCTCATGATCATCAACCTACAAAATAAAATAAAATAACAAAAGAAAATAGATAAAATATAACATTGGGTTGCCTCCCAACAAGCGCTTCTTTAATGTCAGTAGCTTGACAGAGGGCTCTCATGGAGCCTCACAGATACTCAGAGCAATGTTGGAACCTCCCAACACCAAACTTAGAGTTTGAATATGGGGGTTCAACACCAAACTTAGAGTTTGGTTGTGGCCTCCCAACACCAAACTTAGAGTTTGACTGTGGGGGCTCTACTTGACTCTGATTTGAGAGAAGCTCTTCATGCTTCCTCTCCATGGTGACAGAGGGATATCCTTGAGCCTTAAACACAAAGGATTCTTCATTCACTTGAATGATCAGTTCACCTCCATCAACATCAATCACAGCCTTTGCTGTGGCTAGGAAGGGTCTGCCAAGGATGATAGATTCATCCATGCACTTCCCAGTCTCTAGGACTATGAAATCAGTAGGGATGTAATGGTCTTCAATCTTCACCAAAACATCCTCTACAAGTCCATGAGCTTGTTTTCTTGAATTGTCTACCATCTCTAGTGAGATTCTTGCAGCTTGTACCTCAAAGATCCCTAGCTTCTCCATTACAGAGAGAGGCATGAGGTTTACACTTGACCCTAAGTCACACAGAGCCTTCTTGAAGGTCATGGTGCCTATGGTACAAGGTATTGAAAACTTCCCAGGATCTTGTCTCTTTTGAGGTAATTTCTGCCTAGACAAGTCATCCAGTTCTTTGGTGAGCAAAGGAGGTTCGTTCTCCCAAGTCTCATTTCCAAATAACTTGTCATTTAGCTTCATGATTGCTCCAAGGTATTTAGCAACTTGCTCTTCAGTGACATACTCATCCTCTTCAGAGGAAGAATACTCATCAGAGCTCATGAATGGCAGAAGTAAGTCCAATGGAATCTCTATGGTCTCATTTTGAGCCTCAGATTCCCATGGTTCCTCATTGGGGAACTCAGTGGAGGTCAGTGCACGCCCATTGAGGTCTTCCTCAGTGGCGTTCACTTCCTCTCCTTCCTCTCCAAATTCGGCCATGTTGATGGCCTTGCACTCTCCTTTTGGATTTTCTTCTGTGTTGCTTGGAAGAGTACTTGGAGGGAGTTCAGTAACTTTCTTGCTCAGCTGTCCCACTTGTGCCTCCAAATTTCTAATGGAGGATCTTGTTTCAGTCATGAAACTTTGAGTGGTTTTGATTAGATCAGAGACCATGGTTGCTAAGTCAGAGGGGTTCTGCTTAGAATTCTCTGTCTGTTGCTGAGAAGATGATGGAAAAGGCTTGCTATTGCTAAACCTGTTTCTTCCACCATTATTATTGTTGAAACCTTGTTGAGGTCTCTCTTGATTCTTCCATGAGAAGTTTGGGTGATTTCTCCATGAAGAATTATAGGTGTTTCCATAGGGTTCTCCTAGGTAATTCACCTCTTCCATTGAAGGGTTCTCAGGATCATAAGCTTCTTCCTCAGATGAAGCATCCTTAGTACTGCTTGGTGCATTTTACATTCCAGACAGACTTTGAGAAATCAAATTGACTTGTTGAGTTAATATCTTGTTCTGAGCCAAAATGGCATTCAGAGTGTCAATCTCAAGAACTCCTTTCTTCTGACTAGTCCCATTGTTCACAGGATTTCTTTCAGAAGTATACATGAATTGGTTATTTGCAACCATTTCAATGAGCTCTTGAGCTTCTGTAGGTGTCTTCTTCAGATGAAGAGATCCTCCAGCAGAGCTATCCAAAGACATCTTAGATAGTTCAGAGAGACCATCATAGAAAATACCTATGATGCTCCATTCAGAAAGCATGTCAGAAGGACATTTTCTTATTAATTGTTTGTATCTTTCCCAATCTTCATAGAGGGATTCTCCTTCCTTCTGTCTGAAGGTTTGGACTTCCACTCTAAGCTTACTCAATTTTTGAGGTGGAAAGAACTTTGCCAAGAAGGCATTGACTAGCTTTTCCCAAGAGTCCAGGCTTTCTCTTGGTTGTGAGTCCAACCATATTCTAGCTCTGTCTCTTACAGCAAAAGGGAATAGCATAAGTCTATAGACCTCAGGGTCTACCCCATTAGTCTTGACAGTGTCACAGATTTGCAAGAATTCAGCTAAGAACTGATGAGGATCTTCCAATGGAAGTCCATGGAACTTGCAATTCTGTTGCATTAGAGAAACTAATTGAGGCTTAAGCTCAAAGTTGTTTGCTCCAATGGCAGGGATAGAGATGCTTCTCCCATAGAAATCGGGAGTAGGTGCAGTAAAGTCACCCAGCACCTTCCTTGCATTGTTGGCATTGTTGTTGTTTTCGGCTGCCATGTGTTCTTCTTCTTTGAAGAATTCGGTTAGGTCCTCTACAGAGAGTTGTGCCTTAGCTTCTCTTAGCTTTCGCTTCAAGGTCCTTTCAGGTTCAGGGTCAGCTTCAACAAGAATGCCTTTGTCTTTGCTCCTGCTCATATGAAAGAGAAGAGAACAAGAAACTGTGGAATCCTCTATGTCACAGTATAGAGATTCCTTGAGGTGTCAGAGGAGAAGAAAAATAGAAGGAAGAGGTAGAAAAATTCGAACTTAATCAGATAGAGTTCGAATTGTGCATTAAGAAGGAGTGATACTCCATAAATAGAAGGATGTGAGAAGAGGGGAAGAAAATTTTCGAAAATTAAGTGAAAAAAATTTGAAAACATTTTGAAAAACTTTAATTGATTTTCGAAAACCAAGAGAAAAAAAATCAAGTGATTTTTGAAAAAGATTTTGAAATTAGAAGTTAAAAAGATATGATTGAAAAGTTATGGTTTTAAAAAGATGTGATTGAGGAGATATGATTTGAAAACAATTTTAAAAAGATTTGATTTTTAAAAAAAAATTAATGACTTGCCTAACAAGAAAAGATATGATTCAAACATTAAACCTTTCTCAACAGAAAAGGCAACATACTTGAAATGTTGAATCAAATCATTAATTGTTAGTAAGTATCTTAGAAAAAGGAAAGAAATTGATTTTGAAAACATTTGATTGAAAAGATATGATTTGAAAAAGATTTGATTTTGAAAAACTTTGAAAACTTGAAAAAGAAATTGATTTGAAAACAAAATCTTCCCTCTTGTGCCATCCTGGCGTTAAACGCCCAGAATGGTATCCATTCTGGCGTTTAACGCCCAAAATGCTACCTTTTTGGGCGTTAAACGCCCAACCAGGTACCCTGGCTGGCGTTTAAACGCCAGTCTGTCCTTCTTCACTGGGCGTTTTGAACGCCCAGCTTTTTCTGTGTAATTCCTCTGTTGCATGTTCTGAATCTTCAGTCCCCTGTACTATTGACTTGAAAATAGAGCCAAGATCAAATAAACAAGGCATGCAAGACACCAAACTTAAAATTAGACACTAGACTCAAACAAGAAACATAAAATCTTTTTGGTTTTTATGATTTTGTAATTTTTTTTTGTGCTTTTTCGAAAATTATATGAAAATAGAAAATAAAGGTTTCAGAATTCTCAATTTGAACTTCCAGGAATCAGTGCAATGCTAGTCTAAGACTCCGGTCCAGGAATTAGACATGGCTTCACAGCCAGCCAAGCTTTCAAAGAAAGCTTCGGTCCAAAACACTAGACATGGCCAATGGCCAGCCAAGCCTTAGCAGATCATTGCTCCAATAGCAAGATTGATAGAAATCAACAAGCTCTTGTGATGATAAGTTGAAACCTCGGTCCAATAAGATTAGACATGGCTTCTCAGCCAGCCAGATTTCAACAGATCATCATGAAACTCTAGAACTCATTTTTAAGAACTCTGAAGAAAAATACCTAATCTAAGCAACAAGATGAACCGTCAGTTGTCCATACACAAACAATCCCCGGTAACGGCGCCAAAAACTTGGTGCACGAAATTGTGATCACTATTTTTACACGAATAATCCCTAGTAATGGCTCCAAAGACTTGGTGCTCAGTACCATGGCATAAACACAACTTCGCACAACTAACCAGCAAGTGCACTGGGTCGTCCAAGTAATAAACCTTACGCGAGTAAGGGTCGATCCCACGGAGATTGTTGCTATGAAGCAAGCTATGGTCACCTTGTAAATCTTAGTCAGGCAGACTCAAATAGTATAGATGATGAATGAATAAAACATAAAGATAAAGATAGAGATACTTATGTATATCATTGGTGAGAGCTTCAGATAAGCGAATAAAGATGCTTTCCCTTCCGTCTCTCTGCTTTCCTACTGTCTTCATCCAATCCTTCTTACTCCTTTCCATGGCAAGCTTATGCAAGGGTTTCACCGTTGTCAGTGGCTACCTCCCATCCTCTCAGTGAAAATATTCCTATGCTCTATCACAGCATATGGCTAATCAGCTGTCGGTTCTCGGTCAGGCCGGAATAGAATTCATCGATTCTTTTGCGTCTGTCACTAACGCCCCGCCTGCTAGGAGTTTGAAGCACGTCACAGTCATTCAATCATTGAATCCTACTCAGAATACCACAGACAAGGTTAGACCTTCCGGATTCTCTTGAATGCCGCCATCAGTTCTCGCCTATACCACGAAGACTCTGATCTCACGGAATGGTTGGCTCGTTTGTCAGGCGAGCACTCGGTTGTCAGGCGATCAACCATGCGTCGTGTATCAGGAATCCAAGAGATAAACACTAGAGCCTTGTTTGCTTGTAGAACAGAGTGGTTGTCAGTCACTTTGTTCATAAGTGAGAATGATGATGAGTGTCACGGATCATCACATTCATCAAGTTGAAGAACAAGTGATATCTTGGACAAAGAACAATAGTAATTGCATTAATACTCGAGGTACAGCAGAGCTCCACACCTTAATCTATGGTGTGTAGAAACTCCACCGTTGAAAATACATAAGAACAAGGTCTAGGCATGGCCGTGAGGCCAGCCCCCAATGATCTAAGAACTAGATGTCCAAAGATGATCAAAGGATCTAAAATCAATCCAAAGATGAAAATACAATAGTAAAAGGTCCTACTTATAGAAAACTAGTAGCCTAGGGTGTACAGAGATGAGTAAATGACATAAAAATCCACTTCCAGTCCCACTTGGTGTGTGCTTGGGCTGAGCAATGAAGCATTTTCGTGTAGAGACTCTTCTTGGAGTTAAACGCCAGCTTTGGTGCCAGTTTGGGCGTTTAACTCCCATCTAGGTGCCAGTTCCAGCGTTTAACGCTGGAATTCCTTAGGGTGACTTTGAACGCCGTTTTGAGCCATCAAATCTTGGGCAAAGTATAGACTATCATATATTGCTGGAAAGCCCAGGATGTCTACTTTCCAACGCCGTTGAGAGCGCGCCAATTGGGCTTCTGTAGCTCCAGAAAATCCACTTCGAGTGCAGGGAGGTCAGAATCCAACAACATCTGTAGTCCTTTTCAGTCTCTGAATCAGATTTTTGCTCAGGTCCCTCAATTTCAGCCAGAAAATACCTGAAATCACAGAAAAACACACAAACTCATAGTAAAGTCCAGAAAAGTGAATTTTAACTAAAAACTAATAAAAATATACTAAGAACTCAACTAAAACTACCAAAAATATACTAAAAATAATGCCAAAAAGCGTACAAATTATCCGCTCATCACACCCTCGCGGAGGGCAGGGCAATGTTTCCACTTTGACGTCCCGAGTTTGAAACTTGGATGTTACACACGCTACCCATTTTCCTTGGCTTTCTTGGTACCAAAGTGAAGCTTAATTCCTTGCTTCCTCATGGTCCCGTGTTCAACTCTTGTGGCAAGCATTGTAGGCATTTTCCTTTGATTTTCTTCCCTTGGTGAGCCCGATACTGCCCTTGTGGAGGGCAGGGCAAGGTTTTGTTCTTCTTGATTCCAAGGCACAAATTTGTGCTCTGCCCTTTTCGTGGGCAGGGCAGAGTTGCCTAGCAAGCTTTGTTCCCTTATGTTGCCCTCCTAGAGGGCAGTGTGCTCTTGTGGAGGGCAATGCTTGCCTTCCTCATTTTGTGCGCCACACTTCTTCTCTCTTTAACCACATTTTCTTCTCCTTGGGCCACGCTTCCTTAGGCCACGCTTTCCCTTTTTTTTCTTTTCTTCACCTACAATAAACCAAAACAACCACTCCAAGTATCACTAAATTCACAAGGCTTATAAATCAATTAAAAATCAATTAAATTTAGCTTAAACCTCATGAGTTAACATTAATTACATGGTGGTTGTTTGATTTAAAGAAGTTATGCATTTTCACTCCAAATCAATTACTTAGGATGCAAGAAAGTGCATAAAGACTAACAAAACAAGTAAAATTAGCTTGAAAAATGGGTATATGATGACTTGTCATCACAACACCAAACTTAAATCTTGCTTGTCCCCAAGCAAGCATCAAAACTAAGAGAAAATGAAATGAACAAGAAAAGAACACATATCCTTATTAGGCATATAGCAGAACTTGATTTATGGGGTCTTTATGCAGACAATGATAATTCAAGTTATTGTTTGCTGTTACATAGTATACATTTTTCATCAAAGGCTTGCTAAACTTGCTGTTATAAGACTTACTCTTTAATCACTCCCTTGCTAACTTTTCTTTCTTATAATGCTTAACAAGCTTATTCTTTTGGAGGTTTGGTGTCTAATGTTGCAGTAATAGCCTTTGGCTTTAATTTTTTTTCTTTCTCTTACTCAACATCTTCCACCACAGACACATGGCTCACTATTTCTTCCTAGGATCATTGATGCCCAGCATCTCTTTGGATAACTAACTGTTCTGTATCTAGGTTGCTCTTTATTGTGGACTTTCAATTGGCCATCCCAAATCAGTTGATCTAAGTGACCGGGTTTTGAAATACCCCTCAGAATTTACTTATCCAAGCATATCCTAGTACAAGAACACCACAGGCATGTGTCCTAGGGTCCAAGCTATTGGTGTCCAGCCTTTATTCTTTGTTTTTCTTGCCACATTGGCTTTTTTCTTCTTCCTTTTCTTTCTGTTTTATTTTTTTGTTCTCAAGGGCTTTTTCTTTACTGATAAGAACCTTTATAACAGCAAGCTAGCTCACACTTCAATGAAAATGACATCATGCAGCAATTATTTCATGAGTTATGCATTTAATCAAACACATATACCACCATTAACTTCCATTCTAATTTATGCAACATTGGATATTTACTTTCTAATTCAAACATTTCTCTTTTATTCAAGCATATGGGAAACAAAACAAAATTCAGCTAGGTGATGAATGACAAGCATCATGCAGATTATCATACTTAATCAAACAACTTCACTTGCAACTAGATAAACACTTTAGCAGGATATATAATGGTTTCTGTGTTCAAAAGAATTCACAGCAACAAGGATTAAGTTTAGATACAACCTTTGAAGTTGCAGCCCTTTGATTCTTCCTTCTGTTGTGTTTTCTTTGAGTTAAGATGCACATTATCTTCAATTGTTGACTCATGTCCTGCATAATTCTCAAAGTTGCTTGCTTCTCAAGCCCTTAATTGCATGGTTAGTATGCATAAATTGAGTGTGTCTTTTGGATTTATTTTGGTGTGGGAACACCAAACTTAATTGCTTGCCACTGCCTCTGATGCACCATGTTAACCATATGTGAAACCTTGTATCCTTGCTATAGGTTATGGAATTAAAGCTAAAAAAAATTAAATAGTTGAATAATTTGTCTGATTGCTTGGAGCTAGCATTGTGCAGGAAGTGAGAATGAGATTTTGGTGGAACACCAAACTTAGAATCCTTCATTCTCCCTTAAATTGTTTTGGTGTGCAACACCAAACTTAGCTCCTTGCATTACAGACCAATTATTCAACCTTCTTATTGAAATAAGCTAGAAAAAGGAAACTACCTCAGGTTGGGTTGCCTCCCAACAAGTGCTTCTTTATTGTCATTAGCTTGACATCCTCCATTCTTTGATCATGGAGGCTGAAAATCGTAGTGCCTCAGCTTTTCACCTCTTATTGTGAACTTCCTTCCAGTCTCCTCTTTGATGATCTCTAGGTGTTCAAGTGAAAGGACCTGGTTCATAGTGTAGTATTCAGATAATTGTGGAGACACCTTCATTGGTTGGGTGTTTAACACCACTTTATCCCCTGGTGAAAAGCCTTCAGTAGGGATCTTCTTATTTCTCCACCCTCTTAGCCTCTTCTTCTTTTCTTTCTCAAGAGATACTCCCTGCCTTGGTGGTTCTTTATCTGGGATGCTGAATTTCTCATCTGGGGGTTTTGGATCTAGTTCCTCCTTGACTTCTTTGGTTTGTTGCACCATTTCTACTGCTTTCAAGCATGGATTTAGGAGTCTTGGAGTTAACTCATTGACTGCCTCCTTCAAACTTTGATCTCTGGCCTTATCCTTCAAAAAATCTTCTTCTTGAATGGGTTCATGCAAGATTTTAAAAACATGGAATGCTAGATGCTCATCATGCACTCTCAGCAATAATTCCCCTTTTTCCACATCTATCAATGCTCTACCCGTAGCTAGGAAAGGCCTTCCCAGGATGATGGGAGTGTCAGGGTCCTCTTCTATATCTGAGATAACAAAGTCAGCAGGGAGAAAGAATTTTCCCACTTTTACCAACACATTCTCCACACACTCCCAATGCTTGCTTAGTGGATTTGTCAGCCATTTGGAGAACTATTCGTGTGAACTTCAGCTCAGAAATTTTAAGTTTCCTCATTAGAGACAAAGGCATCAAGTTTATGCTTGCACCGAGGTCACAGAATGACTTCTCAATTGTTATGTTTTCTATGGTACAAGGTATGTAAAAACTCCCAGGATCATCTTTCTTCTCTGGCAACTCTCTTTGGAGGATAGCACTACATTCCTTTGTCATCTCAACAATCTGTCCTTCCTTCAGGGATTTTTTCTTTGTCAGTACTTCCTTCATGAATTTGGCATATAGTGGCATCTGTTCAAGTGCTTCCAAGAAAGGAATATTGATGCTGAGTGTCTTGAATTTGTCTAGAAATTTTCAGTATTTCTTATCCTCATTTTCTTTTTTAAACCTCTGAGGGTATGGAAGTTTGGGGACATAAGGATTCACTCCTTCCTTCTTCTCTTGTAGTTGTGATTCAAGGGTGTTCTTGTATCCCTTTGAAATTTGTACATTTTTGGTTTCTTGATCTTCTTTACTTTTCCCTTCTGTCTCTTCTTGTGGAACTTCTCTGTTGTGTTTGTCCTGATTGATGGCTTCCTTCTTCATAGTCTTCTCACTTCCCACTGTGATTACTTTGCACTCCTCCCATTTTGTGGCTTTTCCTTTGTCCCTTGGGTGTTCTTTAGTGACATTGGGGAAGGCATTTGCTCTCTTCTCATCCATTTCTGAAATTTGCTTAGCCATTTGCCCCATGTGTCTCTCAAGGTTTCTGATTGAGGTCTCTTGGTTTTTGAATGCCAGGGTCTGATCTTTCCTTGCAGCTTCCTGATCTTGTCTTGCCATCTCTTGATTTTTCATGAGTTTCTCCATCATTTTCTCTAGACTTGAGATTCTTTGAGAGTCTGGATTTGGTTGTGGTTGTGTGAAATGAGATGGTTGTTGTTGGAAGTTGTTTGAATTAATTGTAGGAGTACTTTGTGGGTGGGATGTGGATGTGGAAAAGTTATTCTGGTGGTTTTGTGAGTTATTATGGGGTTGGTGATATGTGTTTTGTGAATTTTTAAATTGGTTAGTATTATTGGATGAATGGTTATGGTTGCTTGTGTTGCTGAGGCTGCCAGAGTTGAAGTCCCTTTGTCCTTGATTCTGATGCTCACCCCACCTTGAATTAGAATGAGTCTTTCAAGGTGTCTTGTGTGCATCACCATGAAAATTATGTTGAAATGAACTTGAAGTGTTGTTCATGCATTGCACCTGCTCCGGGCTTTGTTGCTCAAAATTGAATGTCCCAAAACTTTCTTCAGATAGATTCCACCCATGTGAGGTTTGAGATTGGCGTTGTGTGTTTACTGCAACACCTTGCAGTCCATCAATTTTCTTGGCCATCATTTCTATTTGTTGCTGAAGTTGTTGATGCATCTGTTTGTTTTGTGCCAAGAGAACGTCAACACCTTCAAGCTCCAGCACATCCCTTCTCTAGGCTGGTTGGCGTTGTCTTTGATGAGCAAAGAAATATTGATTGTTTGCCACCATCTCTATGAGGTTTTGGGCTTCCTCTGCTGTCTTCATTAGCTGCAATGAGCCTCCTGCTGAATGATCTAATGCTTCTTGAGCTTTCTGGGTTAACCCTTCATAGAAGTTTTGGAGTCTATCCTACTCACTAAACATTTCTGGGGGACATTTCCTGATTAAGGCCTTGTATCTCTCCCAGGCATCATACAGCGACTCTTCATCCATTTGAATGAATGTTTGCACCTCTGTTTTCAGCTTGATAATCCTTTGGGGAGGATAGAACTTGGCTAGGAATTTGCTCACTAAGTCTTCCAATTATTGATGCTTTCTTTGGGAAATGTCTCTAGCCATTGAGTGGCCTTATCCTTCAGAGAGAATGGAAACAGCAGTAGCTTGTAGATGTCTGGATGCACACCACTTGTTTTTACAGTTTCACAAATCCTGAGGAAGATGGATAAGTGTTGGTTTGGATCTTCAAGTGGACTTCCTCCATAGGAGCAATTGTTCTGCACCAGAGTGATAAGTTGAGGCTTCAACTCAAAATTATTTGCATGAACGTTGGGAGTGAGTATGCTACTCCCACAGTTTCTTGCATTGGGGATAGTGTAAGAGGCCAACACCCTTCTTGCAGGCTGGGTATTGTTGCTCACTCCCTCTTCACGCACCTCAGCATCCATGACTTGCAAGAATCACAAACAAACCAAATGAAACATGGACATTCTAATGCTAGAATGTGGTTAGAGGGTTAGGTGACACAATGTGTCAAACAGTTAATGTGCTTAGTTAAAAAGAAAAAAAATGCTTAATCTAGACCACCACTTCACTTAATCATTGTCAATCTAATTCAATCCCCGGCAACGGCGCCAAAAACTTGATGTGCGGAAAACGATCCGACACAAAACTCACCGACAAGTGTACCGGGTCGCATCAAGTAATAATAACTCACATGAGTGAGGTCGATGATGACAAGTCATCATATACCCATTTTTCAAGCTAATTTCACTTGTTTTGTTAGCATTTATGCACTTTCTTGCATCCTAAGTTAGTGATTTGGAGTAAAAATGCATAACTTCTCTAAATCAAGCAACTACTATGAAATTAATGATAAATCATGAGGTTTAAGCTAATTTTAATTGAATTTTAATTGATTTATAAGCCTCTTGAATTTAGTGATACTTTGAGTGGTTGTTTGGTTTATTTTAGGTGAAGAAAAGAAAAGAAAATGAAAAGCGTGGCCTAAGAAGCGTGACAAAAGAAAAGGGAAGCGTGGCCAAAGAAGGGAGAAGCGTGCCTCAACTAATGGGGGAAGCAACCTTGCCCTCCACAAGGGCAGAATGCCCTCTAGGAGGGCAGCATTAAGTGACCGAACCAAGAAAGGCAACTCTGCCCTGCCCACTCCAAAGGGCAGAGCACAAAATAATGCCTTGGAACCAAGAGAAGCAATTTCTGCCCTGCCCTTGTGGAGAGCAGGATCGGGCTCCATGAGGAAAGAAATCCAAGGAAAAATAGCACCCATGCATGCTACAAGGTTCGAACCAAGAACCATGAGGAAGCCAAGCCTTGAGACCAACTAGCGTGCCAAGAAATCAAAAGAAAAAGTGGCGTATTTGCAAGCTCCCAGGATCGAACCCGAGGCGTGAAGGAAGGACCCTGCCCTGCCCTTGGCACGGGCAGGGCGGCAATTGAACTTGGCGCATCAACAAGCACCAACGCGCGCACCAATTCCTTCCTTGGCACGATCCTGGCGCGCGCGTCCCATCCCTGGCGCACCAACCCGTTTCTGCCCTGCCCTTGGCGCGGGCAGGGCAGCCTCCCACGCACCAGCGCATCCTGGCGCGCCAAATTCCTTCCTGGCGCATCAACTTTTCTTCTTGGCAGCACCATCCGCGCGCAACGCTCGTCCTTGGCGCATCAACCTTCCTCGCCCTGCCCTTGGCGCGGGCAGGGCAGCCTCTGGCGCACCAAATTTTCTCCTCTTGCGCACCAACTCGCACCAACAAGCAACATGGCCGCACCAACTTCTTGTGCCTAGCATCAATTTTCTGCCCTGCCCTCCACAAGGGCAGGGCAGCCTCCTGGGAGTGGTTTTTGGGCCAAAATTCAAATTAAAAATAAATTTGAATTCATTTCTTCACCAATCCAAAAGCCCATCCAAATCCCATTATCCAAGAATAGAAAGTGTATAAATAGGACTTAGTTTGATGTAATTAGGACCTTTATGCTCACCTTTGAATTTTTTTGACTTTTACCCTGGCTTTTGAATTTTCATTTTCACATTCCTTTGGAGCTTTGACTCTCTTGGAATTGTTCTGGAGAGAATTGGCCGAGACTTCAGAGGATCAAGGGAGAGTTGATTGATCTCCTTCCTCAATTCCCTTGGGCAATTCTACTCTTCTGTTTTCTGAGTTGTGGATGTGTGAAATTGGGGAAATTCTGTCCCAATTCCCATTCAAGCTCTTTGCATTATATTTTCTGCATAATTCAATCCAAATTCTGTTCTTCTACTGCTTTATCTTCAATTTTCTGTCAATTGCTTAGTAACTTCAGATCTGGGAAGGAAATTGGGTTTTAGGCTCTGCTACCTAAGCCCTTGGGATCCTGAGATCACTTTTGGTTCCTCTGTGAACCTTTACTGCACTTTAATTTCCTTGCTGTTTAAATTTCTGCTTGCATCCAATTCAATTTCTGCTACCTTCGTTACTGCAATTTACTTTTCTTTCGTTTAGATCCTGCAATCCCATTCCTCAATTCCCCTTTACATTCAGCAATTTATCTTTCTTGCCATTTAAGTTACCACAATTTAAGTTTCTTGCACTTTAAGTTTCAGTCATTTACTTTCTTGCTCTTTAAGTTTCTGCACTTTTACTCTTCTGTTCTTTATTTTACTGCATTTCTCCCTTCCCCCTTTACATTTACTGTCATTTAATTTCTGATAAACACAAATCACTCAACCAACACTTGATTCGCTTGACTAAACCACCCACTAAACTAAAATTGCTCAATCCTTCAATCCCTGTGGGATCGACCTCACTCATGTGAGTTATTATTACTTGATGCGACCCGGTACACTTGCCGGTGAGTTTTGTGTTGGATCGTTTTCCACACATCAGTCGATCCCACATGGATTGAAGGATTGAGCAATTTTAGTTTAGTGGTTGATTTAGTCAAGCGAATCAAGTATTGGTTGAGTGATTTGTGTTTAACGGGAAGTAAATAACAGTAAATGTAAAGGGGGAAGGGAAGAATTGCAGAAATTAAAAGAAACTGAAAGTAAAAGGACTGAATCTTAAAGAACAAGAAAGTAAATGACTGAAACTTAAAGTGCAAGAAATGTAAATTGCAGTAACTTAAATTGCAAGGAATATAAATTGCTTGAATGTAAAAGGGATTTGAGGACAGGGATTTCAGAATTTAAGCAAGAGAATGTGAATTGCAACAATCAATAGAGCAGAAATTGAATTAGAAGCAATTAGAATTCAATCAGTAAGGAAATTAAGTGCAGCAAAGGTTCACAGAAGAACCAAAAGTAAATTGGGATCTCAGGACTCCAGAGACTAGGTAGCAAAGCCTAGATCTCAATTGCCTTCCCAGATCCAAGCTCACAAAGCAATTAACAAGAAATTGAAGAAGAAGCAGTAAAGGAAATTGAAATTGAATTTAATTGTGCAGAAAGCAATTAAAGAGATTTTGAATGGAGGTTGAGACAGAATTTCCTCAACTCTTCACACCCAAAACTCAAAACAAGAAAAGTAAAAGTGCCCAAGCAAGAGCGAGGAAGAAGAGAGATCAATTCTCCTCCCTAATTCTCTAAAATCTCAGTGAAGTCACCAAGAGAAGTTGGAAAATTCAAAGTTCAAAAGTAGTGAGAAAGGTTAAGCAAAAGGTGAAAAGTAAAAGTGAAAGTAAAGGTTGTAATTACATCAAACTAACTCCTATTTATACACTTTCTATTCTTGGATCTTGGGATTTGGATGGGCTTTTGATTTGGTGAAGAAATGAATTTTATTGGATTTTTAATCCAATTTTTAGCCCATGAAGGATTGCTTCCAGGAGGCTGCCCTGCCCTTGCGGAGGGCAGGACAGGATTTGGTGCGTGCGGCTATGGTGAAACTGACTTATTTCCTAAGAAAATGCATGAAATTACCTAAAAACAGTAAAGAAAAGGTCAGTGAAACTGGCCAAAATGCCCTGGCATCAGATTTGCATAAGATTAAATGACGGGAAAGTAAATTGCAGAAAATAAATTACAGAATCTTAAATGGGGATTTGGGGAGATAAGCATAAAGATAAATGGCAGAAAGTAAAGAGAATGGGTAAGATCAGAAATGGGGAATTCATTGGGCTTAGGAGATGTTGTATTCTCCAGATCAAGTTCATTCTCATCTCTTTCTCAATCAATGCATTCATTGATCTCCTTGGCAATCTTAGATGATTGGATCCCAATTCCTTGGCAACCTAATCTCTCTAAGCTTGAACAATGGACCAATTCCTTGATTTAATTGCTCATGGGAAGAGATGAAGTATGGTCACTGATTATACCATATGTATTTCCAAATCAAAGTGTTGGGAGGATTACATATCACTATATCCGCCCAAACCCCAATTTGGTTCAACATGAAAAAGTATTTCTAGCATGATCTCCTCATCCCTTTTCCAAGGCTCAGAGAAGATCCAATTATGGAGAGTTTCTTTTCCAAGACAACTAACCAATTGAATTAAGATCGAAAGCTTTCTAGTAAATCAAGATAAAAGAAAGAGAATGAAGAATGAAAACTATAATTGATCCATCAAATTACAACAGAGCTCCCTAACCCAATGAAAGGGGGTTTAGTTGTCCATAGCTCTGGAAATGGAAGATGATGAAGAAGAATACATTCTCTACTAACTCAAAGTGCAGAAAAGTAAATAACAAAGTGTAGTTTCTCCCAAAAGTGCCAAGCTTCTCTCTAGTTCAAAACAACTCCTATATATACTACTCTTATTGATCTTCTAGTTAGTTCTTCAAGTCTTGGATATGGGCCTTTGATCTTGTGTTGAAGTCGTTACAATCTTCAGTGGGCTCAGCTTTGTTTGCAGAAAAGTGTGAGTTAGGCATGGACGTTAGTTAGGACGTTAGTGGTGTTAACGTTAAGTGAAAATGTGGGTTCGAGAACGTTAGTGACGATCACCTTTTTCATTAACGTTCCAACCCAAAATGATCCACATTAACTTCAACGTTAGTGGTACTAATGTGACCACTAATGTTGCCTCTTGGTCCTTCGCAAACGTTATTGGCACTCACCTTTTCCAATAACGTTGCCTTTTGCCCCCTTCCCTACGTTAGAGTTCACGTTAGTATAGCTTACGTGACTCTTAACGTGGGCATGCCTAAGCTTCGAGAGTGTTAGTGACACTTACCTTTGTCACTAACGCTCCAAACGCCCCTCCTTCCCACGTTAGAGTTCACGTTAATTGGATTAACGTGGCCACTAACATGGTAGTGAATGCCATCTCCAACGTTAGTGACAAAGGTGAGTGTCACTAACGTTGGCATATCATGCTTAACTCCACGTTACTTCTCACGTTAATGGTCTTAACGTGACCACTAACATGGGCACTCTTGGGTTGGTCCAACGTTAGTGACAAAGGTGAGTGTCACTAATGTTGGTAATTGATTCCTCATCCCACGTTAGAGATCACATTAATTAGGTTAACGTGACTCTTAACGTGGCTAAATTTGTGCCTTTGTAGAACGTTAGTGGCATTCACTTTTACCACTAACGTTGGAGCTCCTTTTTTCCTCCATGTTAGCTACCACGTTAATGTAGTTAACATGGTAACTAACGTGGGCTATGATGGCTTCGAGGGCATTATTGGTGATCACATTTTCCATTAACGCTACAAGCTTGTCCTCATTCCACGTTAGTGACCACGTTAATTAGATTAGCATGGCTGCTAACGTGGTTCCTTCTAGCTTCCTTTGTCCTGAAATCAAGCAATTAAAGTGCATCAAAGCCTTGTTCCAAGTCATGAGATTATACATCATCAATTATATCATTCAATTCCTGCCTAATCCTCATGAAATCATGTAAAGTTCACAATAATTGCTTGAATCAAGGTGTAAGTGTATTTTTATCCAAAACTTGCTTATTTCCTAAGAAAATGTATGAAACTACCCTAAAACAGTAAAGAAAAGGTCAATGAAACTGGCCTAAATGTCCTGGCATCACAACACCAAACTTAAAGCTTGCTTATCCCTAAGCAAGTACTGAAACGTAGGAAAAATGAATGAAAGAACAAGATAAACAAATAATTATTATAGAAGTTCAAATCCCTGGTTTATGGGGTTTCATGCATAGTAACTTAGGTTCATTCCTTCACTGGTTTTCAGGCCTTTATCATGCCCTTGAACACTCACTTGATTGCATCCTTTGAGATTTCCTATTTATTGATCCTCCTTTCTTTTCCAGGTTTTATTACATTCTTTTTAGGCTAAGTGCTTTGTGAGAGAGCGACTCTTTATGATAAGCTTTGTGAGAGAGCGACTCTTTAGGCTAAGTGCTTTGTGAGAGAGCATATAGTTGCCTATACACCTTGTTGGTGAACCAACTTAGCTAATTAATGACCCTACCACAAACATTCAGAATTTGCTTCACAACATAAGTCCACTCTTGTTTTTCATAATATTTTCTTTTTAATTAATTGACTTAAAAGGACAAGCATACATATAAGCATGATGAAAATAAGAGATAGGGACCTAGACCAACACACTTATATGTGACTAGGGAGAGAACAAGCAGAAAATGGATATCCCTGAGAACAATATTTAATCATACTTTCAATTAAAGCACTATAACTCAGAGATAGTTCAATACAACCTCCTGATGTCTTCCTTAGATGATGATGTATGGTTCCTTCCTGAGATTGATTGATAAAACTATTGGACGTTGCTCGTTCTTCCAAGCACTTAGAAAATAGTTAGCATGCATGTATGCCTGTGAATTTCTGAACTTAATTTGGTGTGTGAACACCAAACTTAGTTCTTTGCCTAATGCAACAAATTGAATACATGCAAAAATCTCATGTGCTTTTATTCAGAAACAATTATGAATTAGAAAAGCAATCTATGCATTGGAGATTAAACATTCCTCAAGTAGTTTCTCTGTTTGTTAGAGCAGATGCTTTATTAATAAAGGGTTGCGATGTACTCTTCAGGGTGAATCCTTGGGTGGAACACCAAACTTAGAGTTTCACATTCACCCTTGGAGGTTTTGGTGTGCAACACCATACTTAGCTCCTCACAATACGGAGAATTCTACTTGAGTCCTTTATTGAGACAATAATGGAAAAAGACTACCTCAGGTTGGGTTGCCTCCCAACAAAGCGCTTTTTTAGCGTCGCTAGCTCGACAGTGACTTCTCTAGTTGAGATTATACTTTTGTTTGGGGTCTTCCCCCATGCTACCCAAGTAGTGCTTGAGTCTTTGTCCATTCACAGTGAATGTCCTCTTTGAGCTTTCTTCCATGATTTCTATGTGTCCATAAGGTAAGACTTTTGTGACTAGAAAGGGTCCGGACCACCTTGATTTGAGTTTCCCAGGGAAGAGTCTCAGTTTGGAGTTGTAGAGAAGCACATGTTGTCCTTCTTCGAAACTTCTTGGTGCCAGGTTGAGGTCATATCTCCTTTTTGCTTTTTCCTTATAGATCTTGGTGTTTTCATAGGCTTGAGACCTAAACTCTTCTAGTTCTTGCAGCTGCAAGACCCTCTTTTCACCAGCAGCAGTGCTGTCAAGGTTTAATATCTTGAGAGCCCAAAAGGCTTTGTGCTCCAGCTCTAATGGTAAGTGATAGGCCTTTCCATACACCAGTTGATATGGGGACATCCCAATTGGTGTTTTGAAGGCTGTCTTGTATGCCCAAAGAGCATCATCTAGCTTTTTTGCCTACTCCTTTCTTGATACTCCCACAGTCTTTTCCAAGATCCTTTTTAACTCTCTGTTGGATATCTTGGTCTGCCCACTTGTTTGGGGATGATAAGGTGTGGCAACCTTATGCTTCACCCCATACCTTAGGAGTAGGGTCTCCAATAGTCTATTGTAAAAATGATTCCCTCCGTCACTGATGAGGGCTCGTGGGACTCTAAATCTGGTGAAGATATTCTATCTAAGAAAGTTTATGACCACCTTGTTGTCATTTGTTGGAGTTACCACGGCCTCTACCCACTTAGATACATAGTCCACTGCCACCAAGATATACTTGTTCGAATATGAGGTTGGGAATGGTCCCATGATGTCGATCCCCCACACATCGAACAGTTCAAGTTTTAAGATATATTGTTGTGGCATCTCATTTTTCTTGGGCAGATTTCCAACCCTTTGACACTCATTGCAACTCCTCACCAGTTCCTTGGCATCCTTGAAGATAGTGGGCCAGAAGAACCCACATTGCAGTACCTTTGTTGCGGTTCTTTCTCCTCCAAAATGACCTCCATAGCTAGCACTATGACAATTCCACAGGACCTCTCGTCCCTCTTCTTCTGAAATGCACCTCCTAAGGATCCCATCTGAGCATTTCTTGAAAAGATAAGGCTCATCCCAATTAAAATACTTAGCATCATTGATGAGTTTTCTTCTTTGATGTTTGTTGATTCCAGGAGGCAAGTCACCAGCTGCCTTAAAATTGGCAATATCCGCAAACCATGGTGCCTTGTGAACCAATATTAGTTGCTCATCCGGAAAGAACTCATTAACACTTGCATCATGTGTAGCACCTTTTTCACAAGGGATTCTGGATAAATGATCTGCTACCTTATTTTCCATGCCCTTTTTGTCTCTAATCTCAATATTGAATTCCTGCAATAATAAGATCCATCTGATTAGTCTTGGTTTTGATTCCTGTTTGGCAAATAGATATTTAAGTGCTGTATGATCAGTGAAAACAATCACTTTAGAACCAATGAGGTATGATCTAAATTTGTCAAATACAAATACTATTGCCAGCAACTCCTTTTCGGTAGTGGTATAGTTTCGTTGAGTGTCATTGAGGACCTTGCTGGCATAGTATATGACATGCACCAAATTTTCTTTTCTCTGTCCTAACACTGCCCCAACTGCGAAATCAGATGCATCACACATCAGTTCGAATAGCAAACTCTAATCAGGTGGGGTGATGATAGGAGCTAAGGATAGCTTCTTTTTCAAGTTTTCAAATGCAAGCATGCACTTCTCATCAAAGATAAATGGTGTATCAGTCATAAGGAGATTGCTTAAGGGCTTGGCTATCTTTGAAAAATCTTTAATAAACCTTCTGTAGAAGCCAGCATGCCCCTAAAAAGCTCCTAATTGCCTTGACATCACTTGGTGGAGATAATTTTTCAATTAGCTCCACCTTAGCTCTGTCTACCTCAATACCTTGGTTAGAAACCTTATGGCCAATGACAATTCCGTCTGTCACCATAAAGTGGCATTTTTCCCAATTCAAGACCAGATTGGTCTCTTGACATTTTTTTAATACCAAGGCAAGATTATTTAGGCAATTGGGAAAGGAATCTTCGAATACTGAAAAGTCATCCATGAAGACTTCAATGAACTTTTCTATCATATCTAAGAAGATAGAAAGCATGCAGCGTTGAAAAGTTGCAGGTGCATTACATAACCCAAATAGCATGCGCCTGTAGGCAAACACTCCATATGGGCAAGTAAATGATGTTTTCTCCTGGTCTCTTGGATCAACCACTATTTGGTTATATCCTGAATAACCATCTAGAAAGTAATAATATGCGTGTCCTGCAAGTCTTTCCAGTATCTGGTCCATGAAGGGAAGTGGAAAGTGATCTTTTCTTGTGGCTTCATTGAGTTTTCTGTAATCAATACACATCCTCCATCCTGTGACAGTTCTTGTAGGGATTAGCTCATTCCTTTCATTGGGTACTATAGTGATTCCTCCTTTCTTGGGGACCACTTGGACGGGACTGACCCATGGGCTATCCGAAATAAGGTAGATTACTCTTCCCTGCCACAGCTTCATGACTTCCTTCTGTACCACTTCCTTTATAACTGGATTCAGCCTCCTTTGGGGTTGAATAGAAGGTTTGGCATCATCTTCCAATAGTATTTTATGCATGCATATAGCCGAACTGATTCCCTTCAAGTTAGTAAGTGTCCATCCAATGGCATCCTTATGCTTTTGTAAGACTTGAAGTAACTCTTCCTCTTGTTCTCGGCTGAGGGCTGAATTTATAATCACTGGATAGCTTTCATTCTCTCCTAAATATGCATACTTGAGAGTAGGCGGTAGTGCCTTTAGCTCAAGTTTGGGTGTTTCTTTTCTTTCATCCTTCCCTTCTAGTGTGCCTTGAACATGAACTTCAGCTGTTGCAGCCTCTTCGCGTGATGCTGATTCATCTTCTTCTGTTAACTCCTCTTCTTCTTTAAGAGACTCTTGCACCACATCATCCACCGAGTCCAACCTTATACATTCTCCCAATGAGTCTTGTGGGTAACTCATGGCCTTGAACACATTGAATATCATTTTCTCCTCATGTAGTCTAAGGACAAGTTCACCCTTTTGGACATCAATGATGGCTCCGGCAGTGGCTAAGATTGGCCTTCCCAAGATGATAGAGGTTTTGGCTCCTTCCTCCATGTCCAATACTATGAAATCTGCTGGAAAGATAAAGTCTCGCACCTTCTTGGTAAGATCTGCTAACTGCTTGGTGATCATCTTGTTTTGAGCCAACAGTGCATCCATGTGGTTCAGCTCCATCACTCCTCGAGTGTTGCTTCTTTCAGAAGCATAGAAGTAGTCATTCTCTGCCACCGTCTCTTTGACATCTATGGCTTCTTCAATGGTCTTCTTCTTGTTTAAAGAGCCCCCTGATGAATGGTCTATGGCCTTATTTGACTCGTAAGAAAGACCTTTATAGAAAATGTGCAGTTGAACCCATTCATTGAACATGTCTGGTGGGCACCTTCTTGTCAAGTCCTTAAACCTCTCCCATGCCTCAGAGAGTTTCACCATCTTGTTGCCTGAAGGTTTGTACCTCAGCTCTCAGCATGTTGATTCTTTGAGGAGGGTAGAATCTTGCCAAAAATTTGTTCACCACATCTTCCCAATTCGTTAAGCTCTCCTTCGGAAAGGATTCCAGCCATTTAGATGCTTTGTCCCTGAGTGAAAAGGGGAACAAAAATAGTCTATAGACATCCGGATGAACACCATTAGACTTCACAGTCTCACATATTCTCAGGAAAGTGGTTAGATGTTGATTGGGGTCTTCTTGGGAACTTCCTCCAAATGAGCAATTGTTCTGAATAAGGGTGATGAGCTGGGGTTTCAACTCAAAGTTATTGGCATGTATGGTTGGCTTTTGGATGCTACTTCCACAATTTCTTGGGTTTGGATTGATGTAAGAGCATAGCACTCTTCTTTCTTGCCCAGCATGATTCACAGGGCCTTCTCTGGCATGGTTGTGAGCTTCTTCTTCATGGTTGTTTTCCAAGTTCTCCTCCATGTTTGTTTCAAAGTACTCTTCCTCTTCCTCAGCACCAACAACTCTTTTTCCTCTTGCTTCCCTTCTTAATCTAAAGAGGGTTCTTTCTGGTTTCGAATATAAAGATAAATAAAGCATAAAATAAAGATAGAGATACTTATGTAATTCGTTGGTGGGAATTTCAGATAAGCGCGTGAAGATATTGTGATCCTCTTTATATTTGCATGAGATTTATTTAATGGCCATTGGCTATGTGTGGACACAACTCCGTTCAACTTAACCAGCAAGTGTACTGGGTCATCCAAGTAATACCTTACGTGAGTAAGGGTCGATCCCACAGAGATTGTTGGTATGAAGCAAGCTATGGTCACCTTGTAAATCTCAGTTAGGCAGATTAAATTGGTTTATGATGAGTTCGAAAATTAATAATAAATGGAAAATAAAAAGGGATAGAAATACTTATGTAAATCAATAGTGGGAATTTCAGATAGGTGTATGGAGATGCTGTGTTCCTCTTGAAACTCTACTTCACTACTCTCTCTTCCTTCAATCCTTCTTACTCCTTTCCATGGCAAGCTGTATGTAGGGCATCACTATCATCAATGGCTACTTTTAATCCTCTCGGGAAAATGGTCCTATGCGCTGTCACTGCACGGCTAATCGTCTGGAGGCATCACCCTTGGTTGATAGCTACATCCCATCCTCTCAGTGAAAATGGTCCAAATGCTCTGTCACAGCACGGCTAATCATCTGTCGGTTCTCAATCAGGTTGGAATAGAATCCATTGATTCTTTTGTGTTTGTCATCACGCCCAGCCTTCAGGAGTTTGAAGCTCGTCACAGTCATTCAATACCGGAATCCTACTCGGAATACCACAGACAAGGTTAGACTTTCCGGATTCCCAGGATCCTACTCGGAATACCACAGACAAGGTTAGACTTTCCGGATCCTCATGAATGCCGCCATCTATCTAGCTTATACCACGAAGATTCTGTTGGGGAATCTAAGAGATATGCGCCCGGCCTAAGGTAGAACGGAAGTGGTTGTCAGTCACGCGCGTTCATAGGTGAGAATGATGATGAGTGTCACGGATCATCACATTCATCAAAGTGTTGTGCAACGTATATCTTGGAATAAGAATAAGAGAGAATTGAATGGAAAGTAATAATAATTGTATTGAAACTTGAGGTACAGCAGAGCTCCACACCCTTAATCTATGGTGTGCAGAAACTCCACTGTTGAAAATACATAAGTGAAAGGTTCAGGCATGGCCGAATGGCCAGCCCCCAAAACGTGATCACAGGATTCCAAATACAATCCAAGATAAGAATATGATAGTAAAAAGTTCTATTTATAATAAACTAGCTCCTAGGGTTTACATGAGTGAGTAATTGATGCATAAATCCACTTCCGGGGCCCACTTGGTGTATTTTGGGCTGAGCTTGGTCTATCCATGAGCTGAGGCTTCTCTTGGAGTTGAACTCTGATGAGCGGATATTTTATACGCTTTTTGGGGGTAATTTCATGTAGATTTTATTATGTTTTAATTAGTTTTTAATAGAATTTTATTAGTTTTTAAGCAAAAATCATATTTCTGGACTTTACTATGAGTGTTTGTATTTTCATGTGATTTCAGGTATTTTCTGGCTGAAATTGAGAAAGCTGAGCAGAAATCTGACTTAGGCTGAAAAAGGACTGCAGATGCTGTTGGATCCTGACCTCCCTGCACTCGAAATGGATTTTCTGGAGCTACAGGAGTCCAATTGGCGCGCTCTCAACGGCGTTGGAAAGTAGACATCCAGGGCTTTCCAGCAATATATAATAGTCCATACTTTGCGCAAAGATAGACGACGTAACCTGGCGTTGAACGCCAAGTTCATGCTGCTGTCTGGAGTTAAACGCCAGAAAAACGTCATAATCCGGAGTTAAATGCCCAAAACACGTCATAACTTGGAGTTTAACTCCAAGAAAGGCCTCTACTCGTGGATAGCTTTAGTCTCAGCCCCAGCACACACCAAGTGGGCCCCAGAAGTGGATTTTTGCACCAATTATCTTAGTTTACTCATATTCTGTAAACCTAGGTTACTAGTTTACTATTTAAACAACTTTTAGAGAATTATTTTGTACCTGATGACATTTTCAGATCTGAATTACATACTTTTTGACGGCATGAGTCTCTAAACTCCATTGTTGGGGGTGAGGAGCTCTGCAGCGTCTCGATGAATTAATACAATTCCTTTATTTTCCATTCAAACACGCTTGTTCTTATCTAAGATGTTCATTCGCGCTTAATTATGGAGAAGGTGATGATCCGTGACACTCATCACCTTCCCCAACCCATGAACGTGTGCCTGACAACCACCTCCATTCTACATCAGACTGAATGAGTATCTCTTAGATTCATTACGCAGAATCTTCGTGGTATAAGCCGGATTGATGGCGGCATTCATGAGAATCCGGAAAGTCTAAACCTTGTCTGTGGTATTCCGAGTAGGATTCTGGGATTGAATGACCGTGACGAGCTTCAAACTCCTGAAGGCTGGGCGTTAGTGACAGACGCAAAAGAATCAATGGATTCTATTCCAGCCTGATTGAGAACCGACAGATGATTAGCCGTGCTGTGACAGAGCATAGGAACGTTTTCACTGAGAGGATGGGAAGTAGCCATTGACAACGGTGACACCCTACATAGAGCTTGCCATGGAAGGGACTTTTCATGAGTTGAAGGATTTTAAGGAAGAGTTGAAGTTCGAAGGACAAAGCATCTCCAAAACTCCAACATATTTATCATTACTACACAACAAGTAACGCTGTTATTCTCTTTTATTTTTATAATCAAATCTAGTAATTTCACTAAAACCTTATTGGCCTCCTGACTAAGATTAATAAAATAAATATAGCTTGCTTCAAACCAATAATCTCCGTGGGATCGACCCTTACTCACGTAAGGTATTACTTGGACGACCCAGTGCACTTGCTGGTTAGTTGTGCGGATTACAAATTCGTGCACCAAGTTTTTGGCGCCGTTGCCGGGGATTATTTGAGTTTGAACAACTAAAGGTTTATTTTATTTCTTAGATTAGGAATAATTTATTTTTAATTTTATTGTTATAGAGTCATTAAATCTTGATAGGATAGTTTCTTTTCAAAAAAATTTCTTTTCAAAATTTATTATTTTTCTTAATTAATTGCTAATTTTCGTGAGTCTAGTGTTTTGTTCTAAGTTTGGTGTCAATTACATGTCCTATAATTTCCTTTAAAATTTTCGACTTGTGTTCTTTGTTCTTCATTGATCTTCAAGTTGTTCTTGTTTATTTTTCTTGTTTGATCTCAAGTTTTTCTTGCTTTGTGTCTTTTCTTTTTTCACTTGTGTTCTTTTTAAAGTATTAATTGGAATATTCAGAACAAGTGTTACATTTACTCCCAATTGGCTAGAGTATTGGTTTATATTCTTGATAATTGGGTATACGCTTTGGAACCTTTTTCAAAAATAAATTTTCTTTGATTGAATCTTGTGCCAAACTTTAAGTTTGGTGTTTTCTTGTTAATCTTTTCATAATTTTCGAAAATTTTATTAAAGTTTTCTAAAAAATTTTAAGTTTGGTGTTCTTCCTTTTGTTCTTGGTGTTCTTGTGAATCTTCAAGGTGTTCTTGAGCTTTTCTTGTGTCTTGATCTTAAAATTTTTAAGTTTGGTGTTCCTTGGTGTTTTCCCTCCAAAATTTTCGAAAATAAGGAGCATTAAATCTAAAAATTTTAAGTCTTGTGTCTTTTATGTGTTTTTCTCTTTCATCATAAAATTCAAAATTCAAAAAAATATCTTTTCTAACTAATTTTGAACTATTTTTTTTCGAAAATTTTTTATAAAAATTTAGATTTCAATTTTAAAATTTTTCAATTCTTATCTTTTTAAGTTTTTTTTTTTAAAAAAAAAATCAACATATAAATTATCCCTTGTATTCCATCATGGAAGCAAGTAGGAATGAACAGTCCAAGAGGACTCTGGGGTCATATGCTAACCCCACTACTGCTTCATATGGGAGTAGTATCTGTATACCCTCCATTGGAGTTAGTAGCTTTGAGTTGAATCCTCAGCTCATTATCATGGTGCAGCAAAATTGTCAGTATTCTGGTCTTCCACATGAAGAACCTACAGAGTTTCTGGCACAATTTTTGCAAATTGCTGACACAGTACATGATAAGAAAGTGGATCAGGATGTCTACAGATTATTACTGTTTCCATTTGCTGTAAGAGATCAAGCTAAGAGGTGGTTAAACAACCAGCCTAAGAACAGCATAAAAACATGGAAGCAGCTGTCAGAAAATTTCCTGAATCACTATTTCCCTCCAAAACGGATGACACAGCTAAGGCTAAGCATCCAAGGCTTCAAACAAGGAGATAATGAATCTCTTTATGATGCCTGGGAAAAATACAGAGAGATGCTAAGAAAATGCCCCTCTGAAATGTTTTCAGAATGGGTGCAATTAGACATCTTCTACTATGGGCTTACAGAAAAAGCTTAGATTTCTCTAGACCACTCAGCTGGTGGATCTATACATATGAGAAAAATAATTGAAGAGGCTCAAGAGCTTATTGATACAGTTGCCAGAAATCAACATCTGTACCTAAGCAGTGAATCTTCCATGAAAGAAGAAGCTAAAACAATAGCTAAAACAATAACTGCAGAACTCAGTCCAGTGGATCAGGCTAATGAATTCAATCAGCAATTAGATTTTCTAACTCAACAGCTGGCCGAATTCAAGGAAATATTACAGGAAACAAGAATGGCTAACAGGAATATGGAAGTACAATTAAAGCAGACAGAAAAGCAACTGTCAAAACAAATAGCAGAAGAATGCCAAGCAGTTCAATTAAGAAGTGGGAAAACATTAAATACCTCAATTCAAAGCAGCAGAAAACCAAGAAATGAACAAGTGGATACTCAAAATCCCTCTGAGGACAGTCAGAGCCCAGAGAGGAATAAAGCTGGCGCTGAACGCCCAGACCATGCTCATTCCTGGCGTTCAACGCCAGAAACAAGCATGAATCCGGCGTTGAACGCCCAAAGGGAACATGGTTCTGGTGTTCAAACGCCAGTAACAAACAAGGAAGTGGCGTCTAACGCCACTCCAGCCCCCACCACTGGCATTCAAATGCCAATGGGGAATCAGTCACATACAAGTGCTGATAACAACCCTTCTAAAAAGGCTTTCCAACCCACTTCTGTAGGTAATAAACCTGCAACAACTAAAGTTGAGGAATACAAAGCCAAGATGCCTTATCCTCAAAAACTCCGCCAAGCGGAACAGGATAAGCAATTTGCCCGCTTTGCAGACTATCTCAGGACTCTTGAAATAAAGATTCCGTTTGCAGAAGCACTTGAGCAAATACCTTCTTATGCTAAGTTCATGAAAGAAATCTTAAGTCATAAGAAGGATTGGAGGGAAACTGAAAAAGTTTACCTCACTGAAGAATGCAGTGCAGTCATTCTGAAAAGCTTACCTGAGAAGCTTAAAGATCCTGGGAGCTTTATGATACCATGCACATTAGAGGGTAATTGTACCAAGCAAGCTTTATGTGATCTTGGGGCAAGTATCAACCTAATACCTGCATCTACTATCAGAAAGCTTGGTTTAACTGAAGAAATTAAACCAACCAGGATATGTCTTCAACTTGCTGATGGCTCCATTAAATACCCATCAGGCGTGATTGAAGACATGATTGTCAAGGTTGGGCCATTCGCCTTTCCTACTGACTTTGTGGTGCTGGAAATGGAGGAGCACAAGAGTGCAACTCTCATTCTAGGAAGACCTTTCCTAGCAACTGGCCGAACCCTCATTGATGTCCAAAAAGGGGAAGTAACCTTGAGAGTCAATGAGGAGGAGTTCAAGCTGAATGTTGTCAAAGCCATGCAACATCCAGACACCCCAAATGACTGCATGAGTGTTGATATTATTGACTCTCTGGTAAGAGAGGTCAATATGGCTGAGAGTCTCGAATCAGAGCTAGAGGACATATTTAAAGATGTTCAGCCTGACCTAGAGGAATCAGAGAGAATAGTAGAACCTCTGAAAATCCCTCAGGAAGAGGAGAAACCTCCTAAACCCGAGCTCAAACCATTACCACCATCCCTGAAATATGCATTTCTGGGAGAAGGTGATACCTTTCCTGTAATCATAAGCTCTACCTTAGAGCCACAGGAAGAGGAAGTACTAATTCAAGTGCTAAGGACACACAAGACAGCTCTTGGGTGGTCCATCAGTGATCTTAAGGGCATTAGCCCAGCTAGATACATGCACAAGATCTTACTGGAGGGTGACGCCAAACCAGTGGTTCAACCACAAAGGCGGCTGAACCCAGCCATGAAGGAAGTAGTGCAGAAAGAGGTCACTAAATTACTAGAGGCTGGGATTATTTATCCTATTTCTGACAGCCCCTGGGTGAGCCCTGTCCAAGTCGTCCCTAAGAAAGGTGGCATGACAGTGGTTCATAATGAAAAAAATGAACTGGTTCCTACAAGAACAGTTACTGGGTGGCGTATGTGTATTGATTACAGAAGGCTCAATACAGCCACCAGAAAGGATCATTTTCCTTTACCATTTATAGACCAGATGCTAGAAAGACTAGCAGGTCATGAATACTACTGCTTCCTGGATGGATATTCAGGTTATAATCAAATTGCAGTAGATCCCCAGGATCAGGAGAAAACGGCATTCACATGCCCATTTGGAGTATTTGCATACAGAAGGATGCCATTTGGCCTGTGCAATGCACCTGCAACCTTTCAGAGGTGCATGCTCTCCATTTTCTCTGATATGGTGAAAAAATTTCTGGAAGTCTTCATGGATGACTTTTCAGTGTTTGGAGACTCATTCAGCTCCTGCCTTAACCATTTAGCACTTGTTCTAAAGAGATGCCAAGAGACCAACCTGGTTTTAAACTGGGAAAAGTGTCACTTTATGGTGACTGAAGGAATTGTCCTTGGGCACAAAATCTCGAACAAGGGAATAGAGGTGGATCAAGCTAAAGTTGAAGTAATTGAAAAATTACCACCACCCACCAATGTTAAGGCAATCAGAAGCTTTCTGGGGCATGCAGGATTCTATAGGAGGTTTATAAAGGATTTTTCAAAAATCGCCAAACCTCTAAGCAACCTGCTAGCTGCTGACACGCCATTTATCTTTGATAAAGAGTGTCTGCAGGCATTTGAGACCCTGAAAGCTAAATTGGTCTCAGCACCAATCATCTCTGCACCAGACTGGACATTACCATTTGAATTAATGTGTGATGCCAGTGACCATGCCATTGGTGCAGTGTTGGGACAAAGGCATGACAAGCTTCTGCACGTCATTTACTATGCCAGCCGTGTCTTAAATGACGCACAGAAGAACTACACAACCACAGAAAAAGAGCTACTTGCAGTGGTTTACGCCATTGACAAATTCAGATCCTATTTAGTAGGATCAAAAGTGATTGTGTATACGGATCATGCTGCTCTTAAATATCTACTCACAAAGCAGGATTCAAAACCCAGACTTATAAGATGGGTGCTGCTTCTGCAGGAGTTTGATATAGAAATAAGAGACAGAAAAGGAACAGAGAATCAAGTAGCAGATCACCTGTCCCGAATAGAACCGGTGGAAGGGGCGTCCCTCCCTCTTACTGAAATTTCTGAAACCTTTCCGGATGAGCAACTCTTTGCCATCCAGGAAGTGCCATGGTTTGCAGACATTGCAAACTACAAGGCAGTGAGATTTATACCCAAAGAGTACAGTAGACAGCAAATAAAGAAGCTGATCACAGATGCAAAGTATTATCTTTGGGATGAGCCGTATCTCTTTAAGAGATATGCAGACGAAGTAATCCGTAGATGTGTGCCTAAGGAAGAAGCACAAAAGATCCTATGGCACTGCCATGGATCACAGTATGGAGGACATTTTGGAAGTGAGCGAACAGCCACAAGAGTCCTCCAAAGTGGCTTCTACTGGCCTACTCTCTATAAAGACTCCCGAGTGTATGTACTTAATTGTGACAGTTGCCAAAGATCTGGCAATCTACCTCACAGTTACGCCATGCCTCAGCAAGGGATCTTGGAGATTGAGTTGTTTGATGTATGGGGCATTGACTTTATGGGACCCTTCCCACCATCATACTCAAACACTTACATTCTGGTGGCAGTGGATTATGTATCCAAATGGGTGGAGGCTATTGCAACACCCACCAATGACACTAAAACAGTGTTAAAATTCCTCTAGAAACACATCTTCAGCAGATTTGGTATCCCTAGAGTGTTAATTAGTGATGGGGGCACTCATTTCTGCAATAAACAGCTTTATGCTGCTCTGGTTCGTTATGGAGTCAGCCACAGGGTAGCTACTCCATATCATCCACAAACTAATGGGCAAGCTGAAGTCTCAAACAGAGAACTCAAAAGAATCCTAGAACGGACTGTAATTAACCGTAGAAGGGATTGGGCAAGAAGCTTGGATGATGCTCTGTGGGCATACAGAACAGCAGTCAAGACCCCTATAGGGACCTCTCCATACCAGCTTGTGTATGGAAAGGCATGTCACTTGCCAGTGGAACTGGAACACAAGGCCTATTGGGCAACCAGATTCCTAAACCTTGATGCCAAGTTAGCCGGAGAAAAACGATTGCTCCAGTTAAATGAGCTAGAGGAATTTAGACTCAATGCTTTCGAAAATGCAAAGATTTACAAAGAGAAAGCGAAAAGATGGCATGATAAGAAATTGTCATCCAGAGTCTTTGAGCCGGGGCAGAAAGTTCTGCTATTTAATTCTAGGCTCAAATTATTCCCTGGGAAATTAAAATCCCGGTGGAGAGGTCCATATGTCATTACAAACGTATCACCATATGGATACATAGAGCTTCAGGATAATGACTCTAACAAAAAGTTCATTGTTAATGGACAAAGAGTCAAACATTATCTTGAAGGCAATTTTGAGCAAGAATGCTCAAAACTGAGACTTGATTGAAACTCAGTAATAGTCCAGCTAATGACATTAAAGAAGCGCTTGCTGGGAGGCAACCCAGTCAATCACAAAATTTAATTTTATTCGTATTGATTTTTACAGGTATATGTCAAGGTATCTTCAAGGTAAAATAGCAATTGGTTGGATTCACAGAGTTATAAGGGAAATTGGAAGCTCACTGGCGTGAAAAAGCCAGTAAGAAACATTTTAGGCGTTGAACGCCCAAAAGAAGCACCCACTGGGCGTTCAACGCCAGTAAGGGTAGCCTTCTGGGCGTTAAACGCCAGAAAGGAGCATCTTCTGGGCGTTAAACGCCAGAAAGAAGCACCTTCTGGGCGTTTAACGCCAGATTGACAGCATCCTGGGCGTTTAGAAAAACGCCCAGTAACAAAGGACTTCCTGGCGTTCAACGCCAGAAAGATGCATCAGCTGGGCGTTGAACGCCCAGGAGAAGCAACATTTGGGCGTTAAACGCCCAAACCATGCAGCAGTTGGGCGTTTAACGCCAGGATGGTGGGGAGGAGGTAAAATTCGTTTCTCTTTACAAATTTTCTAATTTTTTATGTTTCAATTCATGATTTCTTGCATAAACATATTTCAAATTATCATCCCTCAAATCAAATTAGTGTTCTAAAAATCCTAATTTCTAAAATTCCTTTTTCAAAAATATCAAATGTATCTTAATCCATAAAGACAAATTAATTTTCAATCCAATCAAACTCTTTTAAAATTTGTTTTCAAAACTCAATTATCTCTTTAAAAATCTTTTTCAAAATTAAAAATTCAAATCTATCTTTTTAAATATTATTCATATCTTTCTCTTTTTAAACTATATCTTTTTCTTATCATATCTATCTTTTATACATCATATCTTCTATCTTATCCTTTTCTTATTTTCGAAATTTCCCACCCCCCTCCCCATATATTGTGTTCGGCGTCCCACTCATCATCACCTTGCACCACTTGCTCTCCTCCTATCCCTCTTCTTTCTTCTCTTTTGCTTGAGGACAAGCAACACTCTAAGTTTGGTGTGGTTATCCGTGATCACAAAAACATACTCATCAAGATCATGGCTCCTAAAGGAAAACAACCCACTTCAAGAGGCAAGAAAGAGAGTGCTCCAAAGCCACTTTGGAATCAAGGGAAGTTCTTAACTAAAGAACATTCAGATCATTATTACAAAATAATGAGTCACAGATCAGTGATCCCGGAAGTCAAATTTGATCTAAAAGAAGATGAATATCAAGAGATTCAAGAGCAAATTCGAATCAGGAATTGGGAAATTCTGACCAATCCTGAAACGAAAGTGGGAAGAAACATGGTTCAGGAGTTCTATGCCAATTTATGGCAGACAGACAGGCAGAGAATAATTGGAGCTGCTCTCTATGACCATCGGACCTTAGTCAGAGGAAAGATTGTTCATACTCATCCTGACAAGATCAGGGAGATATTTAAGATTCCTCAACTGAAAGATGACCCAGACTCCTTTAACAGGAGAATGATGAGGGTAAACAAAGGTCTAGACAAGATTCTAGAGGACATATGCATCCCTGAAGCCAGGTGGACTACCAGCACCACTGGCACTCCAATTCAACTCAAGAGAGAAGATCTAAAACTAGTAGCCAGAGGCTGGCTGGATTTCATTGGGCGTTCCATATTGCCCACCAGCAATCGTTCTGAAGTAACCATCAAAAGAGCTGTCATGATTCACTGCATCATGTTGGGAAAAGAGGTAGAAGTCCATCAACTGATCTCATGTGAGCTATACAAAATAGCAAACAGGAATTCCAAGGACGCCAAATTGGCCTATCCAAGCTTAATTTCTATGCTTTGCAAAGATGCGGAGTGAAGATGGGAATAACAGAGTATATTCCAGTTGAGAGGCCAATCACTGGAATATCAATGGTCAGACAACAGCAACAAGATGATTCTGCCAAGAGGAGAGCACAGGAAGCCCTCCCAGAACTGCCTCAATTCGAATATTGGGAACATCTTGAGGCTTCTGTCTCCAAATTGCAAGAAGCTATTGATGCAAATGCATATTTGCATTATTAGTTAGTTAGTTTAGTTAGTTTTAGCTTAATTTCACTCATTTTCTCTAAATAAACAAGTCCTTTTATGAGTTTTGTTTCCATGCATGATGATATCAAGGAACATGTTAATTCTAGCCAAATTCATGCAAATGCTTTAGGGAATGCATATATGAATGAGTATGAATGAATCTCATGGAATTTGTGCATGAATTGGTAAGACTTTGAAGCTATTTCCTTGGTTGATGATAGGTGATGAAACAAGGAAGCATGGAAGCAAGAATGATGCAAGCTGGGCAAAGTTGGCGTTGCCAACTTGGGATTGGCGTTGCCAACTCCACAACACAAGGCAAGCTTGGTCCTGGAGGCAACCAAGGCAAGAAGTTGGCGTTGCCAACTTGGGATTGGCGTTGCCAACTCCACACACAATCACACCAAGCAAGCTTGGCAGCCCTGGAAGCAAGGTTGGCGTTGCCAACTCCAGAACCAAGTTGCCAACGCCACACACAAGCCACAAGCAAGCAAACTTGGCCCTGGAAGCAAGGTTGGCGTTGCCAACTCTAGAACCAAGTTGCCAACGCCACACACAAGCCACAAGCAGGCAAACTTGGCCCTGGAAGCAAGGTTGGCGTTGCCAACTCCAGAACCAAGTTGCCAACGCCACACACACAAGACACAAGCAAGGAACTTGGCCCTGGAGGAAGACAAGAAGCAAAGTTGGCGTTGCCAACTTGAGAGTGGCGTTGCCAACGCCACACACAAGCAATTGTGGCACTAATATGGAAGCTCGAGCACGTTGTTTGAGCTAGGAAGCATTGGCGTGTTTGAGGACAACGCAGGCTAACAACGCCACACTATCAAGCTTGGCCCTGGAAGAAGCAAAGTTGGCGTTGCCAACTTGAATCTGGCGTTGCCAACGCCACACACAAGCAAGGCAAGCTTGGCCCTGGAAGAAGCAAAGTTGGCGTTGCCAACTTGAATCTGGCGTTGCCAACGCCACACACAAGCAAGGCAAGCTTGGCCCTGGAAGAAGCAAAGTTGGCGTTGCCAACTTGAATCTGGCGTTGCCAACGCCACACACAAGCAAATTTTGGCACCAAGTCTTGGCGCACCAACCAGGCTGCCAAACGCCCAATGGCGCACCAACCAGGCTGCCAAACGCCCAATGGCGCACCAACCAGGCTGCCAAACGCCCAATGGCGCACCAACCAGGCTGCCAAACACCCAATGGCGCACCAACCAAGTTCCAAACGCCCAAATGCTGCACCACTCACGTTGCCAACGCTAGATGGGCGTTGCCAACGCCAACTTACCAAAACAAGGCAGCCTGAACATGTCCTCTTCAATGGAAGATATCTTGAGCTACAGAGATCCAAATTGAGTGCTTCCAGTTGCATTGGAAAGCTGACATTCAGAGCTTTCCAACCATATATAATAGTCTATGATGGAGCACAAAATTGAAGCCAAACCAGAGTCATCTTTAGGCCCTAAAAACAAGAACATGAAATGAAATTCAAGGGAGCTAGAGATGATCCTTGGCTGTGGGATCGAGCACGTTGCCAACGTGCACAAAGGGGGCGTGTTTTGCAACAACGCCAGCCTCAAGTCCTTGCCTTGGGAGAGTGATGCTCGAGCACGTTGCTAACTTGGGGTTGAGGGTGCGTTATTCACAACAACTTGGCAACAACTTGGCAGCTTGACCTTACCTTCTTTGAGGAACCATAACTTGAGCTAGGAAAGTCCAATTGAGGTGATTCCAGTGGCATTAGAAAATAGACATCAAGAGCTTTCCAATGATGTATAATAGTCCATATTGAAGCTGAAGGTTGACACTCAAATTCTGGGCTACAATTAGCATGAAAGTAAGGCCAAGAAGAGGAAAAGCAAGTTGTTGGCAACAACTTGGGCTAGCAACGCCCAAGTCTCATACTTCACTTCCAGGAAAATGTCAAGCACGTTGCCAACGTGCATTTGGCCTGGAGTTAGTGCCAATAACGCCAAGTCAATGGGCCAGAAACATGATGAATGAACTCTTCCATTCCAAGCCTAGCAACACTTCCAATTGAGCCAAGAATTCAACAATGAGAAAGCCCATATTGCTAACCCACTTGAAGATCTTTGAAAGAGCTTTAGGACTAGTATAAATAGAGATTGAGTTTGTACTTGTAGGGGACTTTTACACTTTTGAATATTTTTTTTTGACACTTAGAATTTTTAGACACTTTTTAGCACTTGTATTGGAAACTCTTTTGGTACTTCCGAGAGGAGACCCAGAGAGCCAATTTTGGTTCATCTTGGAACTTCTCTTCTTCATTTTTCTTAATCTTTAAGCATTTCATTTTCTTCGGCTTCTTCTTCCTTTACACTTAGTTTAATTCTTGTTTATGGCAATTGTTGTTGAATTTGGAGCAATGACTCACTAAACCCCACTTTCATTAGGGGGAGGAGCTCTGTTTGTTGGAATGGATTGATGAACCCATCATTCCTCCTCAATTCTAGTGGTTGATCTAAAGAGGGAACTCTTGCTCTTCATACATTCAACCACCATCGAGAGAGGGGTTAATCTACATGAATTATGTGGTGAATTTGAGGAATGAGCCACATAATTCAGTTTAGAGTTCATCCTTTCATGATTTCTTTAATCAATATACCTTGGTTAGTATGTGAGATGTAACTCTCCTTGGTTGAGATTATAGAAATTGTGTGGCTGGATAATATATGATCTTCATCTCTTCTCATGAACAATTAGATCACGAGAGTGGCAATTGGCTATGTTGAGAGAGATTGAATCACCAAGAGATTGGGGTTCAATCACCCACTTGCCATAGATCTATACCCATGATTGAGAAGGATTTGACTAACATCAATTCATGAAAACTAACATCTCTGATCCCTAATGATCCTCTCCATCATTAATTCTCATTTCTTTTGTTCTTAGTGTTTGAAAACCCATTACCCAATTCCCTTCTACATTCTTGCAATTTATTATTCTTGTCATTTACATTCTGTTTCTTATTTCTCACTCTTATGCTCTTTAGAATTCAGCACTTTAATTCCTTGCAATTTATTTTTGATGTCATTTAAGTTTCTTGCACTTTAAGTTTCCGTCATTTACTTTCAGTTTATTTCTCTATTCTAGTTCTTTACATTTTGTGTCATTTACATTCTTGCAATTATGTTCAAAAATCAAAATGCTCATGAAATCAAAACTATGTTTGCTTGACTAAATTTACCACTAACTAAAGTTGCTTAATCTACCAATCTCCGTGGGATCGACCTCACTCTTTGTGAGTTTTATTACTTGATACGACCCGGTATACTTGCCGGTTGTACGTGAATTCTTAATTTTCACGTATCAAGTTTTTGGCGCCGTTGCCGGGGATTGGTTAGATTGACAATGATTAAGTGAAAGGTGGTTTAGATTAAGCATTTTTTTTATTTTTGTTAAGCCCACTAACTGTTTGATACTTTGTTTCACTAACTCCAATTTCACCCTCATTCTAGAGTATTTCACTTGTGATTTTGGTTCTGTTTGTGTATGTCAGGAACAAGTATACGTGATATTGAGGACGAGAGAACCCGCCGAAGGTTAAGGAGAGCAGAAAGAGGAAAGTTCATAGTTGGTGAAGAAGGGTCAGAGGAATCAGAGGGAGAAGATCAAGTCATGGAGGATGAGATGCACAATCCTCCTGGAGGGGTCAACAACAATGGTGGACACGCTAGAAGGGTGTTATCCTCATATACTATCCCTGATCCAAGACATTGTGGGAGCAGCATTGCTACACCAAATATTCAGGCCAATAACTTTGAGCTAAAACCTCAGCTCATCACTTTGGTACAGAACAATTGCTCTTATGGAGGGGGACCTCTTGAAGACCCAAATCAACATCTCTCTGTTTTTCTGAGGATATGCAATACAGTGAAGACAAATGGAGTGCATCCAGATGTCTACAAGTTGTTGCTATTTCCATTCTCTTTGAGGGATAAAGCCACTCAATGGCTAGAATCATTCCCCAAGGAAAGCCTCAATGATTGGAATGAAGTGATGGGCAAATTTCTAGCAAAGTTCTACCCACCTCAAAAGGTCATCAAGTTGAAGACAGAGGTTCAGACTTTTAGGCAAATGGAAGGGGAGTCATTGTACGAAGCCTGGGAAAGGTATAAGGCACTAATGAGAAGATGTCCCCCAGACATGTTTAGTGATTGGGTTAAGCTCCAAAACTTCTATGAAGGCTTAAACTTAGAAGCAAGGAAGGGGCTAGACTACTCATCAGGAGGATCACTCAACATGATGAAAACTGCTGAGGAGGCTCAAAACCTCATTGAGATTGTGGCAAACAATCAATATTATTACTCATCAGAGAGGCAACACAATCCACCCCCAAAGAAAGGTGTAATGGAGCTTGAAGGTGTTGATGCTATCTTGGCACAAAACAAGTTAATGCACCAACAAATCCAACAACAAATGGAGATGATAACAAAGAGAATGGATGGTATGCAACTTGCATCAGTGAACACAACAAATCAACCATCACTTGAATGGAACCAAGGTGAAGGAACCACGGTTGAACAACCACAAGAACAAGTTCAATACATGCAGAATACTTCAAATTCTCAGGAGGAATTCCATGGTGATACATACAACTCATCTTGGAAGAATCATCCCAATTTAAAGTGGGGAGAAAACCATTGGCAAAAGAACAACAACCACAATCACACCCGTAACACAAACAACCAAAATCACCATACCAACAACACTAACCAATATAGAAAAACACAAAACACATATCAACACCCCCATCATAACTCACAAACCCACCAAAATAACTTCTCTGCACCAACATCCAACTCACAAAATTACCACACTAATCCACCCAACAACTTCCAACAACAATCAACCCCCATCATACCTCCAATTGACCATCATGAGGCCAGAATCTCAAGTCTGGAAGCAACCTTGCAAGCACTTGCTCAAACCACTCAAGCTTTAGCTAAGGGACAACAAGAACAAGCGGTCACTATGAAGAACATTGAGAGACAAGTGGGACAACTAGCCAAACAAGCCGAGAAACCAACCCATGTCCTCCCAAGTGACACAATACCCAACCCAAGAGAAGAATGTAAGGCTTTGCAGTTAAGGAGTGGCAAGGTAGTTGGTGAAAGTTCAAATAAAGAAGCAACAAAACCCAAAGAGCAAGACACAGTGGAGAAGCAAGATGAAGAAAAGGCTTCAACATCTAACAAAGGCAAGGAGGTTGTAAAGCCACAAGGCAATCCACCAAGTCAAGGAGGCAACCGTGATGGCAAGGAGAGTATGAATCCACAAAAAGAAAACAAAAATGAAGGAGTGAAAGCTTATGTACCCAAGCTTCCATACCCAACTAGGATACACAAAGGAGCAAAGGACCAACAATTCCCAAGGTTCTTAGAGATCTTCAAGAAACTTGAAATCAACATCCCATTGGCAGAGGCTCTAGAACAGATGCCATTGTATGCAAAGTTTCTTAAGGAGTTGATCACCAAGAAGAGGAGTTGGCAAGAAAAAGAAACCGTGGTTCTCAATCAAGAGTGTAGTGCCATCATTCAACAAGGGTTACCTCCAAAACTCAAAGACCCTGGCAGCTTTCTCATACCTTACACGATTGGGAGCATGGCTATTGACAAATCACTTTGTGACCTGGGAGCAAGCATTAACTTAATGCCCCTTACCATGATGAAGAAAATGATGATTGAAGAGCTCAAACCCACAAGGATGTCACTCCAACTTGCTGACAGATCCATCAAAGTGCCAAATGGAGTAGTTGAGAACCTCTTGGTGAAGGTGGGAAACTTCATATTTCCAGCTGATTTTGTGGTCCTAGACATGGATGAAGAGGGAAACAATTCAGTCATTCTTGGTAGACCCTTTTTGGCTACAGCTAGAACAATCATTGATGTGGAAAAGGGAGAGATGATCTTCAGGGTGCATGATGAGCAAATGACCATAAATGTCTTCAAAGTAATGCAACACCCTGTTGAAAAAGAAAATTGCATGAGGATTGATGTAGTAGACTCTTTGGTTGAAGAAGTGCTTGACACAAACCATCAAATGAAACAAGAGGAAGTCCATAACATCAAAGGACAAGAAGAAAACACGTTGGAAGCATCAAAGGAACCAAGTGAAGCTACCAAAGAAAAGGCACCACAACAAGAGTTGAAACCACTACCCCCTCATCTTAAATATGCATTTCTTGGTGAGAAGGATAGCTTCCCAGTGATCATCAATTCCACATTGAATGCAGAAGAAGAAGAAAAGCTCCTTGTGGTTTTGAGAGCTCACAAAGAGGCATTGGGATGGACCATTGATGACTTGAAAGGCATAAGCCCTGCTGTATGCATGCATAAGATACTCTTAGAGGAGGGTTCCAAACCGGTGGTACAACCCCAAAGAAGATTGAATCCTACAATGAAGGAGGTTGTTCAAAAGGAAGTCCTGAAGTTGTGCAAGGCTGGGATCATCTACCCTATATCTGACAGCCCATGGGTCAGTCCAGTGCAAGTAGTACCTAAGAAAGGAGGCATGACTGTCATTGTTAATGAGAAGAATGAGCTTATCCCAACACGAACAGTGACAGGGTGGAGGATGTGCATAGACTATAGGAGGTTGAATGATGCAACAAGAAAAGACCACTTTCCTCTACCTTTCATTGATCAGATGCTTGAAAGGTTGGCTGGCCATGCTTATTATTGTTTTCTTGATGGATATTCTGGGTATAATCAGATAGTGGTTGACCCCATGGATCAAGAGAAGACTTCCTTCACTTGTCCCTTTGGAGTCTTTGCATACCGGAGGATGCCATTTGGACTTTGCAATGCCCCAGCTACCTTTCAAAGATGCATGCTTTCAATCTTCTCAGACATGGTAGAAAAATTTATTGAAGTATTTATGGATGACTTCTCTGTTTTTGGTGATTCTTTCAATACTTGCTTGCATCATCTTACCCTAGTCTTGAAAAGGTGCCAAGAAACCAATTTAGTTTTGAATTGGGAGAAATGCCATTTCATGGTACCCGAAGGCATTGTTCTTGGTCACAAAATTTCAAGAAAGGGTATAGAAGTTGACAAGGCAAAAGTAGAAATTATAGAAAAACTTCCTTTGCCAACTAGTGTGAAAGCTGTTAGAAGTTTCTTAGGACATGCTGGATTTTATAGGAGATTCATCAAAGATTTTTCCAAAATAGCAAAACCACTAAGCAATTTGCTGGTGGTAGAAAATCCTTTTATCTTTGATGATGAATGCAAGCATGCTTTTGAAACTCTAAAGGCTAAGCTCACCACAGCACCAATCATCACACCCCCAACTTGGGGACTACCTTTTGAACTCATGTGTGATGCAAGCAACCTTGCAATTGGCGCTGTGTTGGGGCAAAGGAAGGAAAAGAAGCTTCATGTTATCTACTATGCAAGTAAGGTGTTGAATGAAGCTCAAAAGAACTACACCACAACGGAGAAAGAACTACTAGCTGTGGTATATGCTTTTGATAAGTTTAGACAATATTTGATTGGATCTAAAGTCTTAGTGTATACTGACCATGCTGCTCTTAAGTATCTTATGTCAAAACAGGACGCCAAACCAAGGCTAATCAGATGGGTGCTACTCCTACAAGAGTTTGACATTGAGATCAAAGATAGAAAGGGCAATGAAAATCAAGTTGCTGATCACTTATCAAGGGTGCCACAAGATGCATGCCAAGACAACTTTCCATCAATAAATGAAGAATTTCCAGATGAACATCTTTTGCACATTCAACATGTTCCTTGGTTTGCAGACATGGCCAACTACAAAGCAGGAAGAATCATTCCACAAGAGTACACGAAACAACAAGTCAAGAAGCTGTTGCATGAGGCTAAGTTCTTCTTCTGGGATGACCCATTCTTGTTCAAAAGATGCCCAGATGGAATGATAAGAAGATGTGTGTCAGAGGATGAGATGAAGGACATACTATGGCATTGTCACAACTCCAATTATGGTGGTCATTTTGGGGCTGAGAGAACTGCTGCTAAGGTCCTTCAAAGTGGTTTCTATTGGCCTTCAATCTTCAAGGATGCTAGGGAGTTTGTGAGCCAATGCAATGAATGTCAAAGAGCAGGGGGTTTGTCAAAGAAAAATGAGATGCCCCAAAAGTTCATTTTGGAAGTGGAACTCTTTGATTTGTGGGGAATAGATTTCATGGGACCTTTTCCTCCATCCTACACGTTCAAATACATCCTGGTAGCAGTAGAGTATGTCTCCAAATGGGTAGAAGCAATAGCCACCACCACATGTGATACCAACGTGGTCTTGCAATTCCTCAAGAAGAACATCTTCACAAGATTTGGAGTACCCAAAGGGCTTATAAGTGATGGGGGAAGCCACTTTTGCAACAAGCAACTCAATTCCTTACTCCACAAGTATGGTGTTACACACAAAGTAGCTACCCCATATCACCCACAAACCAATGGACAAGCTGAACTTGCTAACAGAGAGCTAAAAAGGATCTTGGAGAAAACTGTGGGAACAACAAGAAAGGATTGGGTTAGGAAGCTAGATGATGCACTTTGGGCATATAGGACAGCCTTCAAGACACCCATAGGAAAATCTCCCTTTCAATTGGTGTATGGAAAGGCATGCCACCTCCCTGTAGAGCTTGAACATAAGGCTTTCTGGGCCACCAAACTTCTAAATCTAGATGCTCAAGCAGCAGGAGAGAAGAGGTTGCTACAACTCAATGAGCTTGAGGAGTTCAGATTGGAGGCATACGACAATGCCAAAATATACAAGGAGAGAGCAAAGATGGCATGATAAGAGGATCTCTCAAAGAACATTTGAACCGGCCAAAAGGTGTTGTTATTCAATTCAAGATTGAAGATCTTCCCTGGGAAGCTGAGGTCTAGATGGACTGGTCCATACACCATCACCAAAGTATCACCTCATGGCTATGTTGAATTGCTTGATGAAGCCTCAAAACAAACCTTCACAGTCAATGGACATAGGGTGAAGCATTATTTTGGTGGCCCTTGGAGCAAGGAAGAGAGTGTGCAACTCTTAACATGAGCAAAGAAGCTGCAATGTCGAGCTAAGGACAATAAACAAAGCGCTTCATGGGAGGCAACCCATGCACAGGGAGTCTTTTAATTTCATGTTTTAGTAACCAATAATGATCAAGTAGACTAGTACATGGTGTATGCAAGGCACTAAGTTTGGTGTGGCAAATCTTGAAGTAATGGCAAATGTGTGTTCTACAACACTTAGCCACAAACTAAGTTTGGTGTCCATACATACACGAAAATGCTAGGCTATGAAAGTTTTGTCATCTACTTTAGTTATAAAAAAAAAAAAAAAAAAAAATTAGATTAGGGAATCTAATTTAGTCAATTTTGCATAGGAACATAATCATAAGTTTTTAGCCATTAATGTCACTTTAAGAATCTCAAGCCTTTGGCATTTTGTTGCAGGAAAGAAAGAAAGAAGTGATGGGGAATCTTGGAAGCATATAATGAAAGAAGGAAAGAAATGATGGGGAATCTTGAAGAAAGATCACGGATAGGAAGAGTAGTGACATGAATTTTGAACTTTGTGCATGGGGAAAAAGAAACCAACATGCATTGTGCACAAGGAAGCATGCCATGACCGAGCCTTAAATGCCTTCCCACCAACTTTCACTTTAAATACTTCAACCATATTCATTCATCATTCATTCTTCTACCCACCAACTTTCACTTCACTAACCGAACTCATACTCAACCTCCAACCTACTCCATGTTTCACAAATTGTAACCTTGAACCTCATCTTTACCCAACAAAACTCCTCTTGAAGCATCACATCTCTCACATAACCGAAACACTCAATCTCCTTCACCATCATTTTCTAAGTCACCGTGCTTACCTCATATCTCTCATTCACAATCATTTTCCTTGTGCTTGAGGACAAGCATTCAACTAAGTTTGGTGTTGGGGAGATTCAACCTTGCAAGTGAATTTCAATGGCCTCATCATCAAGGGAGAGGAGAGAAGATGAATTTGATGAAAGAAGATTCAAATCCAAACACAATGAGCGGATCTTTAGTTGGATGTCAAGCAAAGATGTTGTTCCGGAGTTACCTTTCAAGCTAAAGGAAGATGAATACCCTGAGATACAAAAATAATCAGAAAAAGAGGATGGGAGCTTCTCTGTGACCAACCTCAAGAAGTGAGCATGCTTCTCATCCATGAGTTCTTCACTAATGTGATAAGAGAATATGATGATGAAGAACCATACATGAGCTATGTAAGAGGTGTAGATGTTGATTTTAGCCCGGACACCATCAATAGGGTGCTAAGGGTCAAGCACAAAAAGTTCAAACGACCAAGCTATGAAGAAAGGGTTAAAAATGACCCAAGATATGTGGATGTGGTGAGTGACTTATGCAGAGTAGGCACGGATTGGGTATTGGATTCACATGGCCGACCACTCAAACTTCGGAGAGGTGATCTCATACCTCAAGCAAAAGGATGGCATGACATAGTAAGGAGGTCATTGATCTCTACTTCAAATAACTCTGAGGTAACGGTGAACAGAGCTATAATGATCCATTGCATAATGAAAGGAGGGGAAATCAATGTTGGAGACATTATAGCCAAGAACATCATTGAAATAGCTCAAAAGGTCAAACAGGACAGCTGGCTAGGATATCCTAGTACTATTCTGCGCCTATGTGAAGAAGCTGGAGTGCCTCTTGAAGAATTTGGAGAAACTGATTTGGTCTCCATTGGAAAGCCTCTCACTAAAGAAAGGTTGGAGTTCATCACCACAACTCAATTGGAAAGGCAACCTTTAGCAAGAAGGAAGAAAAGGAAGGAAGTAAGACAAGAGGAGGAGCCTCAAGAAATGGATGAATCCCACACCTTGAACATGAACCAACTCCAAGCCGCCTTGGAAGGGATTTCTGGGCAATACTCACAAATTCAAAGAAGCCAAGAGGAACAAGCGCAACAACAAAGGGACCTTTGGCAATTGATGGATCAACAAAGAGGGGTTCAAGTTCAATGGATGAACCAACAAAATGAATACCAAGCACACATGAGGGAGTTACAACAAGAACAATATGCCAAGATGCAGGAAGCCATCAACAATTCGGCTATGGAACATGAAAAAGCCATGGAGAAAGTGATACAAGAACAAGCTCAACTAAGGATAGAGCAAGCTCAGCAAAGAGAACTTCTCCATAGGTTGGATGCTAGACATGAAACACTCTACAGAGATTTCAATGAAAACAGAATGCTCAAGGAAGCCAGGCACAAGGACAGACTTGACTATGACATATGCACCCAAGAAAAGCTTAGTTACCTCTGTTCCACACCCCCATTGATCAACCCACAAATCAAATGTTTTAATGAGGCTCGGAAGATATTTGAACAGCAAGAACTAGCAAGGGTGAGATTCAATCAACAGAGGCTACAGGAGACAATGATAAGCTCAGGAATTTGGCAAAAAGAAGATCCAAAGGGGAATGCAACGACACAACAACAAGGAGAAAGGAGGAGCAAAAAGAAAGAAGATCCAAAAGGAGATGCAACAACACAACAACAAGGAGAAAGGAGAAGCAAAAAGAAAGAAGACCCAAAAGGCAAAGGAAAGCAAGGAGAATCAAGCAAAGGAAAAGGGACATGAAGACTAAAGGTGGTGAAGTCCTATGTCTTTCTTTATGTTTTTTAAATAAAGAAGATGTATGTCTGAAATATGGTATACCTTCTATGATGCATTTTCTTTTTGAAGCATTGTCTTTTATGTTGCCCATTTCATGCATCACCACTCACAGATTTGGAATGGTTGCTTGTCTTTAATACTTTTACTTGTCATTGGAATAAAAGATGTAGTTTGAGCAAGAATAGAGAGAAATATAGCTTAAAAAGGATCATGTTGTCCCATAGGAAAAGTGTTAGTATATTTATTGTGAAAGAATCAAGGTTCAATGAACTCAAAGAATGCTTGCTATACAAGACTAGTTTGGTTAAGGATCACAAAGACTTTAACAGTAAAAGCACAAATAACCTTGACAATAAAGAAAATAGAATACAAAGAATGAAAGGCTAGGCATCAATGACAAAAGTTGGATATGTGTCTGTGGTGATTGATGTTAAGAGACATACTTGGGCGAGTAAATCCGAGGGGTGCTTCATCACCCGGTAACTTGAGTTAACTAACTCGGGATTATCGATTGAAAACCCACAATCAAGAGTAGCTCTATAACAGAACATTTAGCAACCCAAAGAGGTGCTGGACACCACTATCCAAACAAAATTTCAATGTTATATGCCTGTGACTGAATGTGTTAAGGAAAGAGGCTTGAGTGAGTAAATCTTTAAGAGTGTCTCAACACTTAACAACTTGAACCAACTGGTTTGGGATTGTTGATTGAAAGCTTATGCTAAAGAGCCGCCTTAAGACAAGATTTCGAGCTTAATTGAAAGAAAAGGGAAAGAAAAAAAAAGGAAAAAGAAATAAGCAGAAAAAAATTGGTTCAAGGATCATGTGCTAAGGTATGAAAGAAGTCTAGTGAAGTTAACCAATTCAGTAGGGAAGCAAGCATTTTAATTGAAAAAGTTGAATAGTTGTGTTCAATTACAATAATTAATGACCACACAAGTGAGGACAATATGCTCAATGAAAATTACTCTCTGGAAGAACATTCAAGTCTTACATCTTAAATTCTTGTGACAAAGTCCTTTATATTTTGCTTGAGGACAAGCAATACTTTAAGTTTGGTGTTGTGATGCAAATGCATATTTGCATTATTAGTTAGTTAGTTTAGTTAGTTTTAGCTTAATTTCACTCATTTTCTCTAAATAAACAAGTCCTTTTATGAGTTTTGTTTCCATGCATGATGATATCAAGGAACATGTTAATTCTAGCCAAATTCATGCAAATGCTTTAGGGAATGCATATATGAATGAGTATGAATGAATCTCATGGAATTTGTGCATGAATTGGTAAGACTTTGAAGCTATTTCCTTGGTTGATGATAGGTGATGAAACAAGGAAGCATGGAAGCAAGAATGATGCAAGCTGGGCAAAGTTGGCGTTGCCAACTTGGGATTGGCATTGCCAACTCCACAACACAAGGCAAGCTTGGTCCTGGAGGCAACCAAGGCAAGAAGTTGGCGTTGCCAACTTGGGATTGGCGTTGCCAACTCCACAACACAAGGCAAGCTTGGTCCTGGAGGCAACCAAGGCAAGAAGTTGGCGTTGCCAACTTGAGATTGGCGTTGCCAACGCCACACACAATCACACCAAGCAAGCTTGGCAGCCCTGGAAGCAAGGTTGGCGTTGCCAACTCCAGAACCAAGTTGCCAACGCCACACACAAGCCACAAGCAAGCAAACTTGGCCCTGGAAGCAAGGTTGGCGTTGCCAACTCTAGAACCAAGTTGCCAACGCCACACACAAGCCACAAGCAGGCAAACTTGGCCCTGGAAGCAAGGTTGGCGTTGCCAACTCCAGAACCAAGTTGCCAACGCCACACACACAAGACACAAGCAAGGAACTTGGCCCTGGAGGAAGACAAGAAGCAAAGTTGGCGTTGCCAACTTGAGAGTGGCGTTGCCAACGCCACACACAAGCAATTGTGGCACTAATATGGAAGCTCGAGCACGTTGTTTGAGCTAGGAAGCATTGGCGTGTTTGAGGACAACGCAGGCTAACAACGCCACACTATCAAGCTTGGCCCTGGAAGAAGCAAAGTTGGCGTTGCCAACTTGAATCTGGCGTTGCCAACGCCACACACAAGCAAGGCAAGCTTGGCCCTGGAAGAAGCAAAGTTGGCGTTGCCAACTTGAATCTGGCGTTGCCAACGCCACACACAAGCAAGGCAAGCTTGGCCCTGGAAGAAGCAAAGTTGGCGTTGCCAACTTGAATCTGGCGTTGCCAACGCCACACACAAGCAAGGCAAGCTTGGCCCTGGAAGAAGCAAAGTTGGCGTTGCCAACTTGAATCTGGCGTTGCCAACGCCACACACAAGCAAATTTTGGCACCAAGTCTTGGCGCACCAACCAGGCTGCCAAACGCCCAATGGCGCACCAACCAGGCTGCCAAACGCCCAATGGCGCACCAACCAGGCTGTCAAACGCCCAATGGCACACCAACCAAGTTCCAAACGCCCAAATGCTGCACCACTCACGTTGCCAACGCTAGATGGGCGTTGCCAACGCCAACTTACCAAAACAAGGCAGCCTGAACATGTCCTCTTCAATGGAAGATATCTTGAGCTACAGAGATCCAAATTGAGTGCTTCTAGTTGCATTGGAAATCTGACATTCAGAGCTTTCCAACCATATATAATAGTCTATGATGGAGCACAAAATTGAAGCCAAACCAGAGTCATCTTTAGGCCCTAAAAATAAGAACATGAAATGAAATTCAAGGGAGCTAGAGATGATCCTTGGCTGTGGGATCGAGCACGTTGCCAACGTGCACAAAGGGGGCGTGTTTTGCAACAACGCCAGCCTCAAGTCCTTGCCTTGGGAGAGTGATGCTCGAGCACGTTGCTAACTTGGGGTTGAGGGTGCGTTATTCACAACAACTTGGCAACAACTTGGCAGCTTGACCTTACCTTCTTTGAGGAACCATAACTTGAGCTAGGAAAGTCCAATTGAGGTGATTCCAGTGGCATTAGAAAATAGACATCAAGAGCTTTCCAATGATGTATAATAGTCCATATTAAAGCTGAAGGTTGACACTCAAATTCTGGGCTACAATTAGCATGAAAGTAAGGCCAAGAAGAGGAAAAGCAAGTTGTTGGCAACAACTTGGGCTAGCAACGCCCAAGTCTCATACTTCACTTCCAGGAAAATGTCAAGCACGTTGCCAACGTGCATTTGGCCTGGAGTTAGTGCCAATAACGCCAAGTCAATGGGCCAGAAACATGATGAATGAACTCTTCCATTCCAAGCCTAGCAACACTTCCAATTGAGCCAAGAATTCAACAATGAGAAAGCCCATATTGCTAACCCACTTGAAGATCTTTGAAAGAGCTTTAGGACTAGTATAAATAGAGATTGAGTTTGTACTTGTAGGGGACTTTTACACTTTTGAATATTTTTTTTTGACACTTAGAATTTTTAGACACTTTTTAGCACTTGTATTGGAAACTCTTTTGGTACTTCCGAGAGGAGACCCAGAGAGCCAATTTTGGTTCATCTTGGAACTTCTCTTCTTCATTTTTCTTAATCTTTAAGCATTTCATTTTCTTCGGCTTCTTCTTCCTTTACACTTAGTTTAATTCTTGTTTATGGCAATTGTTGTTGAATTTGGAGCAATGACTCACTAAACCCCACTTTCATTAGGGGAGGAGCTCTGTTTGTTGGAATGGATTGATGAACCCATCATTCCTCCTCAATTCTAGTGGTTGATCTAAAGAGGGAACTCTTGCTCTTCATAGATTCAACCACCATCGAGAGAGGGGTTAATCTACATGAATTATGTGGTGAATTTGAGGAATGAGCCACATAATTCAGTTTAGAGTTCATCCTTTCATGATTTCTTTAATCAATATACCTTGGTTAGTATGTGAGATGTAACTCTCCTTGGTTGAGATTATAGAAATTGTGTGGCTGGATAATATATGATCTTCATCTCTTCTCATGAACAATTAGATCACGAGAGTGGCAATTGGCTATGTTGAGAGAGATTGAATCACCAAGAGATTGGGGTTCAATCACCCACTTGCCATAGATCTATACCCATGATTGAGAAGGATTTGACTAACATCAATTCATGAAAACTAACATCTCTGATCCCTAATGATCCTCTCCATCATTAATTCTCATTTCTTTTGTTCTTAGTGTTTGAAAACCCATTACCCAATTCCCTTCTACATTCTTGCAATTTATTATTCTTGTCATTTACATTCTGTTTCTTATTTCTCACTCTTATGCTCTTTAGAATTCAGCACTTTAATTCCTTGCAATTTATTTTTGATGTCATTTAAGTTTCTTGCACTTTAAGTTTCCGTCATTTACTTTCAGTTTATTTCTCTATTCTAGTTCTTTACATTTTGTGTCATTTACATTCTTGCAATTATGTTCAAAAATCAAAATGCTCATGAAATCAAAACTATGTTTGCTTGACTAAATTTACCACTAACTAAAGTTGCTTAATCTACCAATCTCCGTGGGATCGACCTCACTCTTTGTGAGTTTTATTACTTGATACGACCTGGTATACTTGCCGGTTGTACGTGAATTCTTAATTTTCACGTATCAGCTATGGACCAAATAAAGGAAGAACAGAACAATCAAAGTAGCATGCTTTGCAAACTGCTTAAGGAACAGGAAGAGCAGGGGCGTGATCTAAGGGAGCTAAAGCGCCAAAAATTGATCCTTGAAAAGCACCCCACAGATTAGAGGAACATCTAATCCTCAAAACAACAGGTTGCTGAGTTCCAATTTTTCTGCTTTAACTTAGTGATAGTATTATTATAGAAATTTACCTTAGGAGATATTTAGTAGTAATTAGTATGTCTATTTTGATTTTATTTCCAATTAAGCTATAATTTATTTTTCTCATCATCATCAAGCATGAATAAAGTAGTAGAATTTTTTTTTAGAATAAAGAAGTAATCTATATTTTTCGAGTTCTTAATAATAAAAATCATAATTAATTATGTGTGGTGGCAATATTTTTTGTTCTCTGAATGAATGCTTGAACAGTGCATAACTTGTACTTTGAATTTGATGAATATTGGCTCCTGGAAGAATGAGGAACACGAAAAATATTATTGATGATCTGAAAAATCATGAAATTGATTCTTGAAGCAAGAAAAAGCAGTTCAAAAAAAAAGAGTATATAGAAAAAGAAGGAGCAGTAGAAAAAGCCAATAGCCCTTAAAACCAAAAGGCAAGGGTAAAAAGGATCCAAGGCTTTGAGCATCAATGGATAGGAGGGCCCAAGGAAATAAAATCCAGGCCTAAGCGGCTAAATCAAGCTGTCCCTAACCATGTGCTTGTGTCATGAAGGTCCAAGTAAAAAGCTTGAGACTAAGTGGTTAAAGTCGTGATCCAAGGCAAAAGAGTGTGCTTAAGAGCTCTGGACACCACTAACTGGGGACTTTAGCAAAGCTAAGTCACAATCTGAAAAGGTTCACCCAGTTATGTGTCTGTGGCATTTATGTATCCGGTGGTAAAACTGGAAAACAAAGTGCTTAGGGCCACGACCAAGACTCATAAATAACTGTGTTCAAGAATCAACATACTGCACTAGGAGAATCAATAATACTATCTGAATTCTGAGTTCCTATGGATGCCAATCATTCTGAAATTCAAGGGATAAAGGGAGATGCCAAAACTGTTCAGAAACAAAAAGCTACAAGCCCCGCTCATCTAAAAGAATCTGAGCTTCATTTAAAACTCTAAAATATTATTACTTCTTAATTTCTGTTAAAGCCTATTTTATTTATCTAGTTGCTTGAGGACAAGCAACAGTTTAAGTTTGGTGTTGTGATGAGCGGATATTTTATACGCTTTTTGGGGGTAATTTCATGTAGATTTTATTATGTTTTAATTAGTTTTTAATAGAATTTTATTAGTTTTTAAGCAAAAATCATATTTCTGGACTTTACTATGAGTGTGTGTATTTTCATGTGATTTCAGGTATTTTCTGGCTGAAATTGAGAAAGCTGAGCAGAAATCTGACTTAGGCTGAAAAAGGACTGCAGATGCTGTTGGATCCTGACCTCCCTGCACTCGAAACGGATTTTCTGGAGCTACAAGAGTCCAATTGGCGCGCTCTCAACGGCGTTGGAAAGTAGACATCCAGGGCTTTCCAGCAATATATAATAGTCCATACTTTGCGCAAAGATAGACGACGTAACTTGGTGTTGAACGCCAAGTTCATGCTGCTGTCTGGAGTTAAACGCCAGAAAAACGTCATGATCCGGAGTTAAACGCCCAAAACACGTCATAACTTGGAGTTTAACTCCAAGAAAGGCCTCTACTCGTGGATAGCTTTAGTCTCAGCCCCAGCACACACCAAGTGGGCCCCAGAAGTGGATTTCTGCACCAATTATCTTAGTTTACTCATATTCTGTAAACCTAGGTTACTAGTTTACTATTTAAACAACTTTTAGAGAATTATTTTGTACCTGATGACATTTTCAGATCTGAATTACATACTTTTTGACGGCATGAGTCTCTAAACTCCATTGTTGGGGGTGAGGAGCTCTGCAGCGTCTCGATGAATTAATACAATTCCTTTATTTTCCATTCAAACACGCTTGTTCTTATCTAAGATGTTCATTCGCGCTTAATTATGGAGAAGGTGATGATCCGTGACACTCATCACCTTCCCCAACCCATGAACGTGTGCCTGACAACCACCTCCATTCTACATCAGACTGAATGAGTATCTCTTAGATTCATTACACAGAATCTTCGTGGTATAAGCCGGATTGATGGCGGCATTCATGAGAATCCGGAAAGTCTAAACCTTGTCTGTGGTATTCCGAGTAGGATTCTGGGATTGAATGACCGTGACGAGCTTCAAACTCCTGAAGGCTGGGCGTTAGTGACAGACGCAAAAGAATCAATGGATTCTATTCCAGCCTGATTGAGAACCGACAGATGATTAGCCATGCTGTGACAGAGCATAGGAACGTTTTCACTGAGAGGATGGGAAGTAGCCATTGACAACGGTGACACCCTACATAGAGCTTGCCATGGAAGGGACTTTTCGTGAGTTGAAGGATTTTAAGGAAGAGTTGAAGTTCGAAGGACAAAGCATCTCCAAAACTCCAACATATTTCTCATTACTGCACAACAAGTAACGCTGTTATTCTCTTTTATTTTTATAATCAAATCTAGTAATTTCACTAAAACCTTATTGGCCTCCTGACTAAGATTAATAAAATAAATATAGCTTGCTTCAAACCAATAATCTCCGTGGGATCGACCCTTACTCACGTAAGGTATTACTTGGACGACCCAGTGCACTTGCTGGTTAGTTGTGCGGATTACAAATTCGTGCACCAAACTCCAAGTTATGACGTGTTTTGGGCGTTCAACTCCGGATCATGACGTTTTTCTGGCATTTAACTCCAGACAGCAGCATGTACTTGGCGTTCAACGCCAAGTTACGTCGTCAATTTCCGAATAAAGTATGGACTATTATATATTGCTGGAAAGCTCTGGATATCTACTTTCCAACGCCGTTGAGAGAGCGCCATTTGGAGTTCTGTAGCTCCAGAAAATCTATTTCAAGTGCAGAGAGGTCAGAATCCAACAGCATCAGCAGTCCTTTTGTCAGCCTTTTTCAGAGTTCTGCTCAAGTCCCTCAATTTTAGCCAGAAATTACCTAAAATCACAGAGAAACACACAAACTCATAGTAAAGTCCAGAAATGTGAATTTAACATAAAAACTAATGAAAACATCCCTAAAAGTGGCTTGAACTTGCTAAAAACTACCTAAAAACAATGCCAAAAAGCGTATAAATTATCCGCTCATCACCTTCTAAATCTCCGCTTTCCTACTGCTTTCATCCAATCATTCTTACTCCTTTCTATGGCAAGCTGTATGTAGGGCGTCACCGTTGTCAATGGCTACTTCCCATCCTCTCAGTGAAAATGGTCCAAATGCGCTGTCACAGCACGGGTAATTATCTGTCGGTTCTCGATCATGTCGAAATAGGATCCATTGATCCTTTTGCGTCTGTCACCATGCCCAACACTCACGAGTTTGAAGCTCGTCACAGTCATCCCATCCTAGATCCTACTCGGAATACCACAGACAAGGTTTAGACTTTCCGGATCTCAAGAATGCTGCCAATGGATTCTAGCTTATACCACGAAGACTTTGATCTCACGGAATGGGAGGCTCGGTTGTTAGGCGAGGCAACCATGCGTCGTGGGTCAGGAATCCAAGAGATACACACTCTAGCTTTCGCAGGTAGAATGGAAGTGTTTGTCAGGCACGCGTTCATAAGTGAGAATGGTGATGAGTGTCACGGATCATCACATTCATCAGGTTGAATGAATATCTTGAAATAAGAATAAGCATGAATTGAATAGAAAACAGTAGTACTTGCATTAATACTCGAGGAACAGCAGAGCTCCACACCTTAATCTATAGTGTGTAGAAACTCCACCGTTTAAGATACATAAGTGAAAACAAGGTAGGCATGGCCGTGAGGCCAGCCCCCAATGTCTAAGGACTAACAATAATCAAAGATATTCCAAAAGCTCGTCCAAAGATTAAAATACAATAGTAAAAAGTCCTATTTATACTAGACTAGTTACTAAGGTTTACAGAAATAAGTCTTAGTGCAGAAATCTGCTTTCGGGGCCCACTTTGGTGTGTGCTTGGGATGAGCTTGAGCTTTACACGTGCAGAGGCTTCTCTTGGGGTTAAACGCCAAGTTGTAACCTGTTTTTGGCGTTTAACTCTGGTTTGTGACGTGTTTCTGGCGTTTTACTCCAGAATGCAGTGTGGAACTGGCATTGAACGCAATTAAGTATAGACTATTATATATTGCTGGAAAGCCCTGGATGTCTACTTTCCAACACAATTAAGAGCGCACCATTTAGAGTTCTGTAGCTCCAGAAAATCTATTTCGTGTGCAGGGAGGTCAGAATCCAACAGCATCTGTAGTCCTTTTTCAGCCTCCTATCAGATTTTTGCTCATGTCCCTCAATTTCAGCCAGAAAATACCTAAAATCACAGAAAAAAACACAAACTCATAGTAAAGTCCAGAAATGTGAATTTTGCATAAAAACTAATAAAAACATCCCTAAAAGTAGCTAGATCCTACTAAAACTACCTAAAAATAATGCCAAAAAGCGTATAAATTATCCGCTCATCACAACACCAAACTTAAATTGTTACTTGTCCCCAAGCAACTGAAAATTAAATAGGATAAAAAGAAGAGAATATACTGTAAATCTCAAAATATCAATGAATATTAGTTCTAATTAGATAAGTGGGACTTGTAGCTTTTTGCTTCTGAACAATTTTGGCATCTCACTTTATCCTTAGAAGTTTAGAATGATTGGCATCCATATGAACTCAGAGTTCAGATAGTGTTATTGATTCTCCTAGTTAAGTATGTTGATTCTTGAACACAGCTACTTTTATGAGTCTTGGCCGTGGCCCTAAGCACTTTGTTTTCCAGTATTACCACCGGATACATAAATGCCACAGACACATGACTGGGTGAACCTTTTCAGATTGTGACTCAACTTTGCTAAAGTCCCCAGTTAGAGGTGTCCAGAGCACTTAAGCACACTCTTTTTGCTTTGGATCACGACTTTAACCACTCAGTCTCAAGCTTTTCACTTGGACCTTCATGACACAAGCACATGGTTAGGGACAGCTTGATTTAGCCGCTTAGGCCTGGATTTTATTTCCTTGGGCCCTCCTATCCATTGATGCTCAAAGCCTTCGATCCTCTTTACCCTTGCCTTTTGGTTTTAAGGGCTATTGGCTTTTTCTGCTTGCTTTTTTTTTTCGCAAGCTTCTTCTTTTTCACTACTTTTTCTTGCTTCAAGAATCAATTTCATGATTTTTCAGATTATCAATAACATTTCTCTTTGTTCATCATTCTTTCAATAGCCAACAATTTTAACATTCATAAACAACAAGATAAAAAATATGCACTGTTTAAGCATTCATTCAAAAAAACAAAAGGTATTGTCACCACATCAATATAATTAAACTAATTTCAAGGATGAATTCGAAACTCATATACTTCTTGTTCTTTTGTATTAAAAACATTTTTCATTTAAAAAAGGTGAAGGATTCATGGAATTATTCATAGCCTTAAGACATAGACACTAGACACTAATGATCATGTAATAAAGACATAAACATAGACAAACATGAAGCTAAAAAACCGAAAAATAGAGAGATAAGAACAAGGAATTTAAGGAATGAGTCCTGATGACAAGTCATCATATACCTATTTTTCTATGCTTTTTCATACAATAAATTGATGATTTGTGCTTAAATAGTGAATGCTTTTGTGCTTAAATGATATATTTTCTTGATCTTTTAATTTTATAAATCTTGTAGGAAATAAGAAGAAAAAGAAGCAAAGAAGCACAAAAAAAGGAGAAAAAAAGAGCTTTGGGACACACTTTGAAGTTGGAGCACACTTTGGAGCCTTAGGCCACGCTTTTAAAAGCGTGGCCCATGACCAAATCAAAGGAGGAAGCAACCAGCACGCACACTGCCCTGCTCTTGCCAAGGGCAGGGCAATATCGTGATGCAAAGTGAGGTTGGAAGCAAATTTTCGCTAAGTTAAAATCTGGGCGTTTACAGCATGACCATGCCTACTTCAAAGGGCTATAACTTGAGCTACAGACGTCCGATTGATGTGCTTCTAGTTGCGTTGGAAAGCTGACATTCAGAGCTTTCCAACGATATATAGAAATCCATATTTGGCGTACAATTGAGGCATGAGTGAAAGGCATCTTTAAGAGCTAAAAATAAGCGAAAATAAACCAAAGTGCTTCCCCAAGGTTCGAAGCTGGAGCCTCACTCCAAAGCAAAGTAGCGCTCATTTTTCTGCTATGCCCTCTTGGAGAGCAGGGCAATGTCGTGCTCTTCTTGAAGAAAATCCAAGAAAAAATCAAACTCCAAGCGCCACCCATGGGTTTCGAACCAAGCACCTAAGGGGAGTGAGGAGCGCATCATAACACGGTCCAAGGAAGTGAGCGCGCAAGACACACATGCAAGGCAACATTGCCCTGCCCTCCCCAAGGGCAGGGCAGCATCCTGATGCCTCCAAGCCTTGGCACGCAAATTGGATACCTACACAAAGTTTCCCTGCTCTGCCCTCCACAAGAGCAGGGCAGCCTCCTGGGAACACCCATGGGCCAAAATTCAATTCAAATTTCCTTTGAACTCAAATCTTCACCAATTGAACCAAGGCCATCCAAGACCCATCTCTCCTTAAATCCAAAGCAAGCAAAGCCCACATCATCACTCAAAGGCACATGGATAAATTAGATTAGGATTTTTATTTTAATTGTAATTTGTTTTAATTTCATTTTCATTTTCACTTTGAAAAGCCTATATAAAGGCATCAATTGAAGCTCGATGAAAGAGGAGGCTTGCTCCATTAGGGAGGAGTAGTAGTAGAGAGCTCTCTCTTTAGTCTTTCTCTTGTTTTGAAATTTTGGATTGAGGGTGGAAGGAATTCTGTTTTCATTCTCTATCTGCAACCTCTCTTGTTCTTCTTCTGCAAACTTTCAAGTGAATTGTGATTTGAACCAAAACTCTCTTTACTGCTTTCATCTTCTCTCCTTCTGCAATTGTTCTTGGTTGGATCAAGGAAGGAATTGAGATCTAGACTTGTTTTCTAGTCTCTTTGATTTCCTGAGATCTTCAATCTCATTTGGCAATTAAACTGAATTTAATTTCTGTTTGCTTCTTCAAGCAATTCTGCTTTCTGTTTAAGATTTGTTGCAAGTTACTCTTCTGCTTGATTGCTCCTTACATTCTCTTGTTGAATTTTAATTCCCAGCACCCAAGTCCTTTTACTTTTCATGTAATTTAATTCTTATGCAATTGTTCCAAGTTCTGCTTGCTGCTTGCTTTAATCTCCTTGTTCCCATTCCCCTTTATATTTACTGCAATTTATATTTCTTGTCATTTAAGTTTTTGCAATTTACATTGCTTGCTCTTTAAGCTTCCTGCCTATTTACATTCTGCAATTTAAGTTCACTACTACTTACATTCTGCTGCAACAATTCTCACTCACCAATGTTAGCTTGACTAAACTAATCACCCACTAAAGTTGCTTGATCCATCAATCCCTGTGGGATCGACCTCACTCTAAGTGAGTTATTACTACTTGATGCGACCCGGTATACTTGCCGGTTGGATATGTGTGTTGGAAATTCGTTTTTCCACAAAAACACCATCAAGTTTTTGGTGCCGTTACCGGGGATTGATTAGATCAACAATGATTAAGTGGGTGAGAAGTCTAGATCAAGCATTTTTTTTTGTTCTCTGATTCAAATTGAAACCAAGGTGTTTGTGTTTTTGCCCCACTAAGAAATTCTCATCTCAGACATGAATTTCAATTTTCCTTGGTGTTGTGTTTTCCAAAATTTAAATGGAGTTCAACTCATCTTATGATCAAACAAATTTTATGGGATATTACCCACCATCACCAATCTCTAATGGTGGTTGGGAATATCACCAAGAAATCACAGATTCTAAGCACTCCAATCCATGGAGAAATGCTTCAGAAACACAAGATGAGAAAGAAAATCATATGGGATATTTCCCTCCACCACAAAATGATGAAAGTCATTATTCTAATGGTGGCTGGGAGTATCACCAAGGAATGAAAGAGCATCCACCCTCACGTCCCAGTTTCTCATTTGAAAGTTCTTCATCACTTGATTATGCCTCAACACAAAGTTTCCTCCAAAATCCATACAAGTCATTCCATCAATCACACAACTCATTCCACACCCCTCAACACAACTTCACCACAACACATCCATGTCACCAAAATTACTCTCAACCTTCATCTCTTGAACCAGCAGACGAGGATTACCTTCAATGGTCCAAAGAAACCTTAGAAAGCCGATGCCAAGCCATTGAAATACATAGAAAACTCGTGGAAAGATACACACAATCCCAATCCTGGAAAGAAATCATCTTCAAGAAGATGAATGGGCCCTTAGAGCAAACAAGAAGGAACCTAAAACCATCAAACAGAGAGGATGAAGACCAATTTGTGGGTGAGAAAGTGGAAAAGCAAGATGAGGAAGCCTCTGTGTCAAGTGAAATTTCAATGGAAAAGGAGGTTGTCGAAGTGTTTGAACCTGTGGCTTCATATTCACAGAAGCTAATTGAGGTGATAGAGGAACCTGAAACTTCTCTCCCAAAGGAATTAATGGAAAATCATGAAGAAGAAATAGAGGAAGATACTCAAGAGAATTCACACTCAAGTGAAGTAGAGAAGTGCACAGAGGAAGAGCTCATTGAACCATCACTGCAAGGAACTCCTGATGAAGATAAAACTCCAACAATTACACAACCACCAAGACTTGGACTCAAGAAAGTGAAGGCAATTAACAAAAGCACCGAAAAGAGGATTGTGACCAAGCTACAAAAGACAATATTCATGAAGAAGAGAAGGTCAACTACAAGCAATCTCCCCCCTGATCCAGCAAGCAAGCTCAATCAAGTCATTAACAAAAGAAAGCTTGCTGAGGAGAGACCAAGACAGGGGGCAATAGCTGAATCTTCTCCTCCCTTGAGGTCATTCCTCTTAACAAACTGGAAGAAGAGGAAGAAAGTGAAGAACAACATGCCAACAGTAGGTATAATTTCTCTTCTCTGCTTTGTTTTCTTTCTTTGCTTTGTTTAAATTCAATAAATTGGCATATGGTTACATTCTAAGTTTGGTGTTGCCATGCAACACATTGTTTTCAATCTTTTTGGATGATTGCATCAAATCAAAAAAAATGAAAGTGACACACCAAGATTCTAAGTTTGGTGTGCCACCTATTTTTCTATGTAAATCATTCAGCAACACCACTTGTCTGCATAACCATAATGTCTATGCAGTGTTAATTTTCTTTTGGTTTGATATTTTGTTATTCTGTTTACTTTAGTTAATTCTTTGTTTTTAATGCTTTCATTTTAGTTTGCTTATTTACTGTGTTTGTTAATACATTACCAAGAGAGCTTTATTAATGACAGATTCTTAGCTTGGTGATTGTACTTAATAAATAACAGTTTCATTTGCTTGGTTTTAATTCAAATAAGTGGACATAGGATTGCATTCTAAGTTTGGTGTTGCTATGCAACACAATTTGCTTCAAATCTTTACTGGATACTTGCATTGATTCCAAGTGAAAGTGTCACACTAAGTTTGGTGTGCCACTTATCTTTTATGCAATGTATTGTGCTCACCTTCTTAAGTTTGCAATCACAATGTCTCTGTCTCTTGTGCCTTGATTATTATCTTTAATTTTGCTTGCTTAAAACACATGTGCTACTAACATTTCATTGTGTAAGACATTCATGATCCATCTTAGCCCCATAGCCATTGTTCTAATTGTTGCTTGAGGATAAGCAAGCATTCTGAGTTGGTATGGGAAGGAGAAGAATGGGAGGAAAAGGACAACAATAGAGAAGATGAATTGCAAGGTTGTAAAGTTCTTTTTCCTCTCATTTATTTCCAGCACTTTAAATTGCATGATTGTCTTTATATTTTCTGTATGCATGTGTGGTATGACTAAGCATAGCTTGAATTTGATTTGAAATATGTTGTTGTGACATTATGACTACTAACTTGAGTTTTGTGAATTCAAAAGCAAAAAAGCATCATGATCATAAACAAACAAGGAATTAAAGAAGAATTTAGCATGTGCATACAAGTATTGGAAAGCTAGTATGATTGATTGTTGCTCAATTGCATTGGATTTTATTTAATTGAAGTTTTTCATCTAGTAAATTTTGTGAAATCTTTTGAAATCATGAAAACCTTGAAGAAGCAAATACAATTAAAGCAAGAAAAGAAAAAGGGAAAGAATGAGAAAGCTAAAGGCTCTGAGTACCAATGGCAATTTATTTGTTAAGTGCTTGTGGTGTTTATGTATCAAGCCAAATGCTTGAAAACAAAACATTTAGAAGCCAAGGCTAGGCTCAAGTGCAAAAGCACTCCCTCAAAGCTCAAGGTTCTGAGCATCAATGATTAGAGAGTCAAGAAAAGAAAAAAATGAGCTTAATGAAGTCCTCTAATTAAATGCTTGTGGTGCTTATGTATCAAGTGGTAATACTTGAAAACAAAGCATTTAGAAGTCGTAGCTTTGTTATCAACTCATGGGGCAAAGCACCCAAAAGGAGAAGCTAAAAAAAAAAAAGAAGAAGAAAAAAATTCAAAAGCTTGTTTCAAGGAAGAATCATAAGAAAAAGATTTCATAAAATAAGCTAGATAGAAGCATCAATCATTTACATCTCTTTTGTGATTGTAGCATGCATAGAAAACTAGCTAACCATGAACATTGAGTTGCTATTCTTCTTACCTTGGATTGTCAATCTTTATTGCATGATTCTTTTCTTGCTTGGGGACAAGCAAGGTTTAAGTTTGGTGTTGTGATGACAAGTCATCATATACCTATTTTTCTATGCTTTTTCATACAATAAATTGATGATTTGTGCTTAAATAGTGAATGCTTTTGTGCTTAAATGATATATTTTCTTGATCTTTTAATTTTATAAATCTTGTAGGAAATAAGAAGAAAAAGAAGCAAAGAAGCACAAAAAAAGGAGAAAAAAAGAGCTTTGGGACACACTTTGAAGTTGGAGCACACTTTGGAGCCTTAGGCCACGCTTTTAAAAGCGTGGCCCATGACCAAATCAAAGGAGAAAGCAACCAGCACGCACACTGCCCTGCTCTTGCCAAGGGCAGGGCAATATCGTGATGCAAAGTGAGGTTGGAAGCAAATTTTCGCTAAGTTAAAATCTGGGCGTTTACAACATGACTATGCCTACTTCAAAGGGCTATAACTTGAGCTACAGACGTCCGATTGATGTGCTTCCAGTTGCGTTGGAAAGCTGACATTCAGAGCTTTCCAACGATATATAGAAATCCATATTTGGCGTACAATTGAGGCATGAGTGAAAGGCATCTTTAAGGGCCAAAAATAAGCGAAAATAAACCAAAGTGCTTCCACCAAGGTTCGAAGCTGGAGCCTCACTCCAAAGAAAAGTAGCGCTCATTTTTCTGCTCTGCCCTCTTGGAGAGCAGGGCAATGTCGTGCTCTTCTTGAAGAAAATCCAAGAAAAAATCAAACTCCAAGCGCCACCCATGGGTTTCGAACCAAGCACCTAAGGGGAGTGAGGAGCGCATCATAACACGGTCCAAGGAAGTGAGCGCGCAAGACACACATGCAAGGCAACATTGCCCTGCCCTCCCCAAGGGCAGGGCAGCATCCTGATGCCTCCAAGCCTTGGCACGCAAATTGGATACCCACACAAAGTTTCCCTGCTCTGCCCTCCACAAGAGCAGGGCAGCCTCCTGGGAACACCCATGGGCCAAAATTCAATTCAAATTTCCTTTGAACTCAAATCTTCACCAATTGAACCAAGGCCATCCAAGACCCATCTCTCCTTAAATCCAAAGCAAGCAAAGCCCACATCATCACTCAAAGGCACATGGATAAATTAGATTAGGATTTTTATTTTAATTGTAATTTGTTTTAATTTCATTTTCATTTTCACTTTGAAAAGCCTATATAAAGGCATCAATAGAAGCTCGATGAAAGAGGAGGCTTGCTCCATTAGGGAGGAGTAGTAGTAGAGAGCTCTCTCTTTAGTCTTTCTCTTGTTTTGAAATTTTGGATTGAGGGTGGAAGGAATTCTGTTTTCATTCTCTATCTGCAACCTCTCTTGTTCTTCTTCTGCAAACTTTCAAGTGAATTGTGATTTGAACCAAAACTCTCTTTACTGCTTTCATCTTCTCTCCTTCTGCAATTGTTCTTGGTTGCATCAAGGAAGGAATTGAGATCTAGACTTGTTTTCTAGTCTCTTTGATTTCCTGAGATCTTCAATCTCATTTGGCAATTAAACTGAATTTAATTTATGTTTGCTTCTTCAAGCAATTATGCTTTCTGTTTAAGATTTGTTGCAAGTTACTCTTCTGCTTGATTGCTCCTTACATTCTCTTGTTGAATTTTAATTCCCAGCACCCAAGTCCTTTTACTTTTCATGTAATTTAATTCTTATGCAATTGTTCCAAGTTCTGCTTGCTGCTTGCTTTAATCTCCTTGTTCCCATTCCCCTTTATATTTACTGCAATTTATATTTCTTGTCATTTAAGTTTCTGCAATTTACATTGCTTGCTCTTTAATCTTCCTGCCTATTTACATTCTGCAATTTAAGTTCACTGCTATTTATATTCTGCTGCAACAATTCTCACTCACCAATGTTAGCTTGACTAAACTAATCACCCACTAAAGTTGCTTGATCCATCAATCCCTGTGGGATCGACCTCACTCTAAGTGAGTTATTACTACTTGATGCGACCCGGTATACTTGCCGGTTGGATATGTGTGTTTGAAATTCGTTTTTCCACAAAAACACCATCAAGTCCACCTTAGTGATGGTGGTGCCTTCTTCTTAAAGGACCAATGGTGTTCTTGAGCTCCTCTATGTCTCTTCCTTGCCTTTGTTGCTCCTCTCTCACAGCTCTTTGATCTTCTCTAATCTCATTGAGAATGATGGAGTGTTCTTGGTATTCCACCCTTAATTGGTTCATGTCATGACTCAATCCTTCTATAGAAGTATTGAGTTGTTCCCAATAGTTGTTTGGAGGAAAATGCATCCCTTGAGGCATCTCAGGAATTTCTTGATGATGAGCTTCCTCATGCGTCTCTTGAGATCCATGAATGGGCTATCATGTTTGCTCCATCCTCTTCTTAGTGATGAGCTTGTCCTCTTCAATGAGGATGTCTCTTTCTATGACAACTCCAGCCAAGTTACATAGATGGCAAATGAGATTAGGAAAAGCTAGCCTTACCAAGATGGAGGGCTTTTCGGCTACCTTGTAGAGTTCTAGAGAGATGACTTCATAAACTTCTACTTCCTTTCCAATTATAATACTATGGATCATGATGGCCCGATCCACAGTTACTTTGGATCGGTTGCTAGTGGGGATGATGGAGCGTTGGATGAACTCCAACCATCCTCTAGCCACAGGCTTAAGGTCCAGTCTTCTCAATTGAGCCGGCTTGCCTTTTGAGTCTCTTTTCCATTGAGCTCCTTCCACACATATGTCCATGAGGACTTGGTCCAACCTTTGATCAAAGTTGACCCTTCTGGTGTAAGGGAATGCGTCTTCTTGCATCATAGGCAAGTTGAACGCCAACCTTACGTTTTCCAGACTGAAATCTAAGCACTTCCCCCGAACCATTGTAAGCCAATTCTTTGGGTTTGGGTTCATGCTTTGATCATGGTTCCTAGTGATCCATGCGTTTGCATAGAACTCTTGAACCGTTAAGATTCTGACTTGTTGAATGGAATTGGAGAGAACTTCCCATCCTCTTCTTCTAATCTCTTCTCGGATCTCCGAATATTCGCCCTTTTTAGCTTAAAAGGGACCTCATGGATCACCTTTTTCTTGGCCACAATTTCATAGAAGTGGTCTTGATGGGCTTTTGAGATGAATATCTCCATCTCCCATGACTCAGAGGTGGAAGCAATTGACTTCCCTTTCCACTTTCTTGAGGTTTCTCTGGCCTTAGGTGCCATCAATGGTTATGGAAAAATAAAAAAGCTATGCTTTTGCCACATCAAACTTAGAAAGTTGCTCGCCCTCGAGCAAAAGAAGAAAGAATAGAAGAAGAAGAAGATATGGAGGAGAGGAAGAGAGGTGTGGGTTTTGGCCAAGGGGGAGAAGAGAGGGTAGTATTGTATGAAAATGAAGAAGGATTGAGGGGTTTATATAGTGGAGGGAGAGGGGTGTGGGTTCGGTCATTTAGGGTGGGTTTGGGCGGAAAAGAGATTTTGAATTTGAAGGTAGGTGGGGTTTATGTGGAAGAGTGGATGGATGTGATTGGTGAAGGGGTAATGGGGAAGAGAGATTGAGGTGATTAGTGAAGGGTATAGTGTTATTGGATTGTATGAAGAAGAGAGAAGTGGGGTAGGTGGGGATCCTGTGGGGTCCATAGATTCTGAGGTGATCCTGTGGGGTCCACAGATCTTGAGGTGTCAAGGATTTCTCATTCCTGCACCTTTTAGGCGTGTAAAACGCCCTCTGAATGCAATCCTGGCGTTTAATGCCAGACTGCAACTTGTTTCTGGCGTTAAACGCCCAAATGTAGCCTGTTTCTAGCATTAAACGCCAACTTGGTGCTTATTTCTGGCGTTAAACGCCAGACAGATGCTTGTTTCTGGAGTTTAAACACCAGACAATATCCATGAAGAAGAAAAGGTCAACCAAAAGCCATCCCACCCCTACCCCATCAAGCAAGTTTACACAAGCTAACAACAGAAGAAGGCTTGCTGGAGAGAGGCACTCAAAACAAGGGGCATTAACTGGCTCGTCTTTCCTCTTAACAAACTGGAAGAAGAGGAAGAAAGTCATGAACAACATGTCAAGCTAATGACATTAAAAGAGCGCTTGTTGGGAGGCAACCCAACCATAGGTAACATTTCCTTGCTTTGCTTAGTTTGCTTTCAATAATTTGGCATATGACTGCATTCTAAGTTTGGTGTTGCTATGCAACATCAATTTGATTTTCAATCTTCACTAGGTACTTGCAACATTCTAAATTGATAGTGGCACACTAAGTTTGGTGTTGCCACTTAACTTTCAAGCAAGTACCATGCCAACACCACTTATTAATGCAATCAAAATGTCTCTGTTTGTATCTCTTGGGTCTTTATTGTATCCTTAACCTTGCTTGCTGAAACACATGCATACTCACACTTCATTCTAAGACATTCATGATCCATCATGGACCCCATCACCACTGTTTTAATTGTTGCTTGAGTATAAGCAATCATTCTATGTCTGGTGTGAGAAGGGGAAGAATAGGAGGAGAAGGGCAACAACAATGAAGATAAAATACAAGGTGGTAAAGTTCCTTTCTCCTCTTACTTATTTCCAGCACTTTAATTTGCATGATTGTCTTCTAAGTTCTTTGTATGTATGTGTGCTTGCTCCTTGTGAATAAGCATGTCAATTCTGTCTTTTAAACATTTTATTGATTAAGGCTGTGTTTTCTAGTCTGAATGTCATTACTGCATCCTTACTTTGCTTACTGTATGCTTGTCCCTTTTGAATCAAATGAAAAGAGAATGAGTGTTTTATAAAAGACCAGAGTGGAGTTCATACTATGAAGTAAGTTCCTGAGATTGTGGTGTGGTCATAAGTTGGCTAAGTTGGTTCAACCACAAGGTGGGAGGACAACTATCTGTCATGAATACTATGCTGGAGACACACCCCATGAGACTAACTAAATAAGAAGTTCCTAAGAAGAAAAAGGGAAAGAACAATAAAGGTTGAAAAATAAAAGAAAAAGAGTAAGCAATAAGGCTAGGCACCAATGGTTTTGAGCTTGAGGCATGTGTCTGTGGTGCTCATGTGTGAGGGATCTACTTGGATGAATAAGCTCTTTGGGGTGCCTTATCACTTGGTAACTTGGGTTAACTAACTCGGGATTATCAGCTGAAAGTCCACTATCAAGAGTAACCCTCACTACAGAGCAGTTAGTAACCCAAAGAGGTGCTGGACACCAAGGTCTCAAGAAAAGAAAATAAATAAACTATATGCCTGTGGTGTGTATGTATGGGGGAAAGACTTGAGCAAGTAAGTCCTTGGGGGTGCTTCAACACCTAGCACCTTGAACCAACTGGTTCGGGAGTGTTGGCTGAAAGCTTATTTTAAAGAGTTGCCCCCTTACAGAACACCTAGCCCAAGAACACAAATAAACCCTGAATTGACAACAAAAGGAACAATTAATAAAAGTCTCATGGTATGCAGTCACAGTGAGTATTCTAGGACATGATAAAGGTCTGAAAGCCAGGAATGAACCTAAGTTGCTATGCATGAAACCACCATAAAACCAGGGACATGACTTCCACAAGAATGACTCATAACTCTTGGCATTCCATTCATCATTCTCTTGTTCCAGTACTTGCTTAGGGACAAGCAAGCTTTAAGTTTGGTGTTGTGATGCCAGGGCATTTTGGCCAATTTCACTGACCTTTTCTTCACTGTTTTTAAGGTAGTTTCATGCATTTTCTTAGGAAATAAGCTAGTTTTGGGTAGAATTTCACTTACTTCTTGATTCAAGTATACATTGTGCATTTTACATGATTTCATGAGGATTTTGCATGAAGTATATGATAAATTGGATGATGCATGATCCCATGATTAAGAGCAAGACTTTGATGCACTCTGTGTGTTTGATTTCAGGCAAAAAGAAGCAGAGAAGAGCCACGTTAGTGGCTACGTTAGTTACACTAACGTGGGCACTAACGTGGAAGGAAGGAAAGTTGGAACGTTAGTGGCATTAACTTTGAAGAAAGGAAATGGAGACAACGTTAGTGACACTTAACATTATCACTAACGTTGGACCAAGCTCATAAGTGGCTACGTTAGAGTCCACGTTAGCTTAGTTAACGTGGCCTCTAATGTTAAAAGGGGGAAGGAAGCCAACGTTAGTGACATTCAACATTGTCACTAACGTTGGCCTAAGTGCAAAATGCAACGTTAACTCCCATGTTAACTTGGTTAACGTGGGAGCTAACGTAAGAGGCAAGGGTGGTCGACAACGTTAGTGACACCCAACATTGTCACTAACATTGAAAGTAACCACACAACCCCCAAGGAAGCCACGTTAACTTCCACGTTAACTTAGTTAACGTGGAAGCTAACGTGGATGAAAGAAGGTGATGGACAATGTTAGTGACACTCAACATTGTCACTAACGTTGGAAGGAGCCACACAAGCCATAATGAGCCACGTTAACTCCCACGTTAACTCAGTTAATGTGGAAGTTAACGTGGGCAAAAGTCCCACCTGGCAGCCTGACCATGCCTTCTTCAAACATGCATAACTTGAGCCACAAAGCTCCAAATGAGGTGATTCCAGTGGCATTGAAAAGTAGAATTCCAGAGCTTTCCAAGCATATATGGCACTACATGGTTGACACTAAAGTTGAGGGAGAAAACCTGCCCCGAAAGTGCAATGATGAACATGGTATCAACCTGTATTAAGGCCTACTGACCTCTTCACCTTCCAAGAGGTATAACTCAAGTTGTAGAGCTCCAAATGATGCGCTTCCAATAGCATTGGAAAGTAGACATCCAGGGCTTTCCAACAATATATAATAGTATGGGGTGGACACTAGGTTTGAGCTTCAAAAACGGGAAATTTCTGGCGTTATTGAGACTCAACATTTTCAGTAACGTTGGCATATATGCCAGCGACCATGTCCACTTCAAAGGAGCATAACTTGAGCTACATAGGTCCAATTGAGGTGATTCCAGTTGCGTTAGAAAGCTGACATTCAGAGCTTTCCAACGATGTATAATACTCTATAGTGGGCATGAAATTGGAGCACAAACAAGAGGCATCTTTTAAGCCCCAAAAACACCAACTGGGCAGCAAGTGCAACGTTAGCCACAATAACTTTAGCACTAACGCCACACTTGTAGCGTTAGAGTGGCTAACTTTAGCACTAACTTTAGCACCTGGACCTCAACTTGACTCACTTCTCTCTCAAGTCCACTTCAAAGTCCAAGCAAGCAAGCCCATAATTGTCAACTAATCAAGACCACAAGAAGCATCTAGAATAGGAATTTTCATTTAATTGTAATTTGCTTTTAATTTCATTTTGTAATTTAGGAGAGCCTATATAAAGGCCTTAGTCTTTACATTGAAGGCATCCCGGAATGGAGGGGTCTTCGGACTCCCTCCCCTCACACACTTTTCTTTCTTGTACTTTTCATTTTATGAATTTTGAAGTTTCAATTTCAGTTTTAATCTTCATCTCTACTTTTATGTACTTTCTTTCTTTTCTATTTTGTTAGAGCAATGATCAACTAACTCTTTTCATTGGGTTAGAGAGCTCTATTGTGATTCAATGGATTAAGTGTAGTTCTTATTCTTCTTCTTCTTTCTTTTCTCTTGATTTTACTAGAGAGCTTTCGTTCTTCATCCCATTGGGTAGTTCTCTTGGAAAAGAAGCTATTCAAACTTGGATCTCTTCTGAGCCTTGAAAGAGGAATGAAGAGATCAAGCTAGAAATGCTTTCTCATGCTGGACCAAATTGGGTTTGGATGGATGTGTGACTATAATCCTCTAAATACTTGATTTGGGAAATGCATGTGGTATAATCAGTGACCATTCTTCATCTCTTCTCATGAGCAATTGACCAAGGAATTGGCTATTGATCAAGATTTGAGAGATTGAATTACAAGGAATTGTAATTTGATCAATTAAGATTGCCAAGGAGATCAATGAGTGCATTTATTGAGGAAGAGATGAGAATGAACTTGATCCGGAGGATTGCAATATCTCTCAATCCCAATGTTCATTTTATTTTTAGTTCTTACATTTACTTTTCTTGCCATTTTACTTTTCTGCACTTTATTGCTTTCTTTACTTTTCTGTCAATTTACAATTCCTGCTGCTCCTCATCCAAATCTGAATCGTCTAACTAGGATAATCAATTAACCATTGATTGCTAAATCTGTTAATCTCTGTGGGATTCGACCTCACTCTATTGTGAGTTTTACTTGACGACAATTCGGTACACTTGCCGAATGGGAATTTGTTGAGAGACAAATTTTACCCCGATCACTTCCTTGCAATTCCTTGAGAAGACGACCCGATGTTTGAATACTTCGGTTTATAAATTTATTGGGTTTTGTTACTTGTGACAACCAAAACGTTTGTACGAAGGGATTTTCTATTGGTTTAGAATCTATACTCACAGCGCGACTATATTTTTACAAAATTCTTTACTAGCAAAAATCCTAACGTCAAAATGGCGCCGTTGTCGAGGAATTGCAAACGTGTGCCTTATTATTGGTTATTGTAAATATTTTTTCAAAAAAAAAATTTCAGATTTTTATTTTAAAAAAAAATTTATCTTATCTTATCTTATTTTTCAAAGTTCAAATTTTTTTTAAAATTATATCTTTTTCAAAATATTTTCTTTTTGTTAGTTTTTGTTTTTATTTTCTCCTACTACTATGAATTCTCACCCCTCTGGCTTCAAGTTTGATTCCAATGTTGTTGTTAGGAATGGACACTATAATGAGAACAGGAATATGCATCAAGGTCAAAGCAATCAAAGATGGACAGAGCCAAGAGGATCTGATCAACCTTTAGGCAACAACACCTTCCAAGATATCATGGACGAAGACCATTCTACAATGCATACCAAAATGATAGATATCCTCAACATGACTTTGGACCACCATACACACAAGCCCCTTTCCGCCATTCACCTCCATATGACCCTAACCCAAATCCACCATACCAACCACCCTATGAACCGTATGAACCATATATAGAACCACCCCAATTCCACCCCAATTACTCCCAAGAACCACCACCTCAATATACACCATCTCCATATCCATCAATCCAAGAGCACTATGATCCTACTTATGATAGCCGAGCGCAACAAGAATCAACGAATCGCTTCAAGGAAACAGTGGATCAATTTCACGCAATCCTTCATCAATTGAATCAAGCGATAAATCAATTAGCTTCTCGACGTTCGGACACTCAAGGAACCCCCATGGCTTCATGTGGATAATCTAATGAAGAACGTAGCATGAAGGAGACATTAGAAACTCCGGTGGACATTAAGGAGTATGAATTTGTACTGGAACAAGTGGAGGAAGCCGGAATTATTGAAGAGGAAGAGGAAGCAGTGGTTGAAGACTTAGGAGATGCTAAACCTCCATGGGAAAGTCAAGTTATACAGCCTCCTTCAAAGACGTTTGAAACTGATGTTGAGGAGGGAGGTGTACAACCTTCAAGGAACCTCATGATTGAAGACTTTGAAAGGGATGGTCAAGAGATGGATTCGATCATTGATGAATTCTTATCTACATTTGTGTCCTCTCCCATTGGACTTGACATGGAGATGAAAGAAGAAGAAGCACAACCTCCCATGCCCTTGGTGAACAATGAAGAAGAGATTGAATTGGAAGAAATCCACCAACAGGAAGAGGTTGATATTGAAAAAGATTGCAAAGAGGTGGAAGATGTCGAAGAAGAGCACAAGGGAGTGGAGCTTGCACGTTCATTAGAAACACCTCCCCCTAAGTTGCCATCATCCTTCACAACATTCGAGTGGGTAAAATTCATATCCCTTGGCTTTCTAATTCCACTTGAATACGGGCTACTGGAGACAGATGGTCAACTCAGAGCTCTTTGTGGCATTAAGAGTAAGAGGAAGATGGTCAGTGGTAAGAATTGTCCTGTAAGGTTCATTATGGTTGGAAGCTCAAAGTTTAAACGCAAAGGTTGGTGTAAAGCTCAACTAAATGGGTCTAGGAAGTTGTTTGGCCGCTTTAGTGAGAATTCAGATTGGTTGCTACCCGGATGGAATCATAATGATCAATAAGAAGATGGGTGCAAAAGCAAGATTTGGGACCCCGGAATTCAGACTAAAAATCAATACTCTTGGGGCCTTTTCACTTGCTTTAGCTTGCTTGAAGGCTTTCTGCGCCTGGTTTGGGATCCCGAAGGCTGTGGGAATTCCAAACATTGGTGGAGATTCTTGGATGAATACAAGCACAAGCCATCATAACAAGAAGCTCACCAGGATGTCCAACTTAAGGACTTAAACTAAAAGTGCTAGGTGGGAGACAACCCACCATGGTATGATCGTTCCTTTTTCAGTTTTAATTTTACTCTATTTTTGAATTTTGCTTGAACCTGAAATTTTTGCATGACATTCATTGCATTTTGCATTCTGCAAACTGCATAAAAAAAAACCCGCACGCGACGCGTAAGCGTCGATGACGCGTCCGCGTCATATGTGCGTTTGGAAGAAAAGAAAAGTGAACAGAGAGTCACGCGAGAGCGTGGCTGGAGGCGTGCCTTTGGCACAACTTGATCCACACGACCACGTCGCCTACGCATCTGCGTCATGTGGGAAAAGTGCCTCCCACGTGTCTGCGTCACCCACACGAACACGTGCCCTGTAAATCGACGTAAAAACAGTGTATGGCCGAAAGTTGAGCTGGATCGTGGCTGGACTCGTGTTAGAAGCACAAGCCCTACCACACGAACGCGTGTCCCACGCGTCCGCGCTGTTTTTCAGAAAAAGGCTAACCACGCGATCGCGTCCCCTACGCGACTGCGTCACCCAGATTTTTGGCAAAATGCATTTAAACAGAGAGTTGTACGAACACGAGGCTGCACTCGTGCCACTAGCACAAATCTAGTCACGCGTCCGCGTGCCACACGCGCTCGCGTCACTTCCTCGAAGCGCTATCCATGCGACCGTGTGCCCCGCGCGTCCGCATCCCCTGCGCCGCATAGCCTATCCATCCCAGCGCCAACTATCTTATCTTTTCTTAATCTTTTTCTTTCCCCTATCTTAAATCTTTCTTCTTCCTTCTTTCCTTTCTTCTATTATCTCTATTCTTCACCTTATTCATTCTTTTTCTTCTTCTCTCTTTACTCTCTTCTTTCTTCTTCTCCCTTTCTTTTCTATATCTGCTCTTTTACATTGGTATTACAATCTTTTTACTCATCTGTTGCATATCTCCTGCATTATTTTAGGTGCTTCTTAACTTGTTTACTATTTAGTTAACATGCCATGTGCTTCTATTATTTTCTCACTTGCATGTTATAGCTACCATGTAATTGAGACCCTCATTATTTGGCATTAACCCACCCAGACTTTATTTATATTCTTATTTTTATTTTTGGGTTACTTTTTCTTCTTTTTCCTCTTCTTTCAGGCTGGCCACCAAGAGGGAAAAAGACGAGTTTCTAACTGGAACTGTGAACAAGTTTCCCACACAATCTTTGGAGAAAAGCATCAGTTGGAGCAACCCGTCCACCTGCACATCTCAGCATGCACCGAGGACGGTGCAATCTTTAAGTGTGGGGAGGTCGATACCAATCTCCATGGGTTAGCTATTTTCTTCTTTTCAACACCATTGTTTCATTTATAGTTCATTGTTGCATTGCATGTTTGTTTGATTTTATGCATTTAGCTACTGCTTGGTTAAAATAATAAGTTTCTTTTTAAGACCCTATTTTTGAAAATTTTCACTAATTTAAAATAAAAATTTTTTTTAAATTTTTTATGTGTTAAATTTGTTTGAAGATTGTAAATTGAAACATGGTTTTTGAGTTAAAGAACACACAACCCGTGAGATTTTGAGCTTAATTGCATGGTTACATTATTTAACCATAATATTTTATTCTTGTGTGTTTTCTTCTCTATGATTGTAATCTTTACTTTGTTTTAGTCTATATGTCCAATATAGAATGTAGATACATACCTGCATATGATTGAGGCCATTATTTGAATTTTTGCTTACTTATCTCAAATAAGCCTACCTTTTACATCACCTTTGTTAGCCCCCTTGAGCCTTTTAATCCCCTTCTGTTCTATAACCACATTACTAGCCTTAAGCAGAAAAACAAATTAAAAAAAATCCCAAGTTGAATCCTTGGTTAGCTTAAGATAGATATTGTGTATAATTTAAGTGTGGAGAATTTTATGGGAACATGGGATGATAGAAAAAAGTAGGAAATTAAATTGAATAAGTTATTTGAAAATTTGGGAAGCATGCTCACGTGAAATCAAAATAATTAAATTACTATGTGCCTTAAAAAAAATAAAAATATAAAATATAAAAAAATTTTAAGTAATTAAATAAGGGGATACAAAAAAAATATATTACCCCAAATGCAAAAAAAAAAAATCAATGCACATGGGACAAAATTCAAAAAATAAGTTTGATACATGAGCATGGAATACAAAAGTGGGAAAATTTTGGGTAGCTAGGTAAAGCATTTTAAATTGTATAAAGTATGTATATGTTAGGTCAGATCTTAGACTAATCAAGGGTTCAATTATTTAGCTCACTTAGCCTTATATATATACCCTTACCCTTACCTTAGCCACATTACAACATTGAAAAAGACCTTATGATGTTTGTATGTATACATTAAATATTTGTTGATTGGTTAGATGAAGAACGAAGTTTAGAAAGCATGATTAAAGAAGAATAGAGTGATTGACCCTATACACTTGAGGGTTAGAGTGATATACACTACCAGTAAGGGTTCAATGCTTGATTCTATGTTCCCTGCTTTCATGAGCTATCTTCTTACAAGTTTACTTGCCTTTCGTTATATAATTTGAATTAGTGGAATTTGGTTCATATTTGTCTTGAAGAACTTATTTACTTTTAACCAAGTAGGTAGAAACATTTTGCATGTAGTTGCATCCGCATAGATAGGTTGCATTGCATACTCTCTATCATTCCTCTTCACTCCTTTATAGCTTCTCTTGAGCTTAGCATGAGGACATGCTAATGTTTAAGTGTGAGGAGGTTGATAAACCCCTATTTCCTGGTTTATCTTGTACTCAATTAAGTGGTTTTTATCAAGTCCTTGCCCACTTATTCATATGATTTGCATGGTTTTACATTCTCCTTCCTGATTTTGTGCTATGATTGAAAACATGCTTCTTTGGCCTTATATTTGCTAATATTAATCCTCTCTTATTACCATTAGATGCCTTGATATGTGTGTTAAGTGATTTTAGAGATTACAGGGCAGGAATGGCTCAGAGGATGGAAAGGAAGCATGCAAAAGTGGAAGGAATACAAGAAGTTGAAGGAACTGCAAAGCTGTCAGCCTGACCCTCTTGCACTTAAACGGCTATAACTTGAGCTACAGAGGTCCAAATGATACGGTTCCAATTGCATTGGAAAGCTAACATTTGAGGCTTCGATTTGATATATAATTCGTCATAGTGGCCATACAGATAGGCAACGTGAACGCGCGCTCCACACGGACGCATCGCATCTGTGAATCTCATTCCACACAAACGCGTGGATGACGCCTCCGCGTCACTTTGCCGTGACCTGTACGGACCAGAAAGCGCTGGGAGTGACTTCTGGACTGTTTTTGACCCAGTTCTCAGCCCAGAAAATACAGATTAGAGGCTGGGAGTGGAGCAGAATCAGATCATTCATTCATAACACACTTTTCATAATTTAGATGTAGTTTTTTAGAGAGAGAGGTTCTCTCCTCTCTCTTAGGATTTAGGATTAGGATTTCTATTAGGATTAGGATTGTTTCTTCATACCAGGTTCAATAATTTATGTTTCTCTTCTATTTTTGTTTACTCTGAAGCTTTTATTTATGTTTGATTTATGTTGCCCAATTGGCTTATGAATATTTTCCATGTTAGAATTAACATCTCCATTCAGTTTAATTTGAGGTATTCCAGTTATTTATGATTTTTATCTAACTTTTTATATTCTTGGCTTTAATTGATTAATTAGTAACTCTTGAGTTGTCAAACTCATTGTCAACTGAAAATTGGAATTCTTCAAGAATTAACTCGAGTTCCAATAACTCTAGCCTTTTCCAAGGAAAGACTAGGACTTGAGGAACCAAACTTATTCCATCCACTTGACTTACCTTCATAGTTAGAGGTTAACTTAGTGGGAGAAAAATCCAATTCTCATCAAAATTAATAAGGATAACTGGGATAGGACTTCCAGTTTTCATACATTGCCAAGAGTTTTATTAGTTATTAATTTATTAATTCTTGTAATCTATTTCTCTTGCTTAAAACCTTTTTCAAACTCAAACACTGTTTTTCCATAACCAATAATAAATCATACTTCCCTGCAATTCCTTGAGAAGACGAACCGAGGTTTGAATACTTCGGTTTATAAATTTATTGGGTTTTGTTACTTGTGACAACCAAAACGTTTGTACGAAGGGATTTTCTGTTGGTTTAGAATCTATACTCACAACGCGACTATATTTTTACAAAATTCTTTACTAGCAAAAATCCTAACGTCAGTGACTCCACATGATCATAAACCTAATAAAACAGAAAAGAACAATAGAAATATAGATAAATAAAAATTAGGTTGCCTCCCAATAAGCGTTTCTTTAATGTCAATAGCTTGACAGTGAGCTCTTATGGAGCTTCACAGATATTCAGAGCATTGTTCGGACCTCCCAACACCAAACTTAGAGTTTGAATGTGGGGGTTCAACACCAAACTTTGAGTTTGGTTGTGGCCTCCCAACACCAAACTTAGAGTTTGATTGTGGGGACTTTGTTTGACTCTGTATTGAGAGAAGCTTTTCATGCTTCCTCTCCATGGTTGCAGAGGAAGATCCTTGAGCTTTAAACACAAGGTAGTCCCCACTCAATTGAAGGACTAGCTCTCCTCTGTCAACATCAATCACAGCTCCTGCTGTGGCTAGGAAGGGTCTTCCAAGGATGATGCATTCATCCTCATCCTTCCCAGTGTCTAGGATTATGAAATTAGCAGGGATGTAAAGGCCTTTAACCTTCACTAACACGTCCTCTACCAATCTATAAGCTTGTTTTATTGACTTATCTACCATCTCTAATGAGATTCTTGCAGCTTTTACCTCAATGATCCCCAGTTTCTGCATTACAAAGAGTGGCATAAGATTTATACTTGACCCCAGGTCACACAGAGCCTTCTCAAAGGTCATGGTGCCTATGGTACAAGGTATTAAGAATTTACCAGAATCTTATTTCTTTTGAGGTAAAGTTTGCTGAACCCATGTATTTAGTTCTCTAATGATCAAGGGAGGTTCATCTTTCCAAGTCTCATTACCAAACAACTTGGCATTCAGCTCCATGATGGCTCCTAGATATTGAGCAACTTGCTCTTCAGTTACATCTTCATCCTCTTCAGAGGAAGAATAGTTCTCAGAGCTCATGAATGGCAGAAGAAAGTTTAATGAAATCTCTATGGTCTCTATATGAGCCTCAGATTCCTTTAGGTCCTCAATAGGGAACTTCTTTCTGTCTGGGTGACATCCCATGAGGTCTTCCTCATTGGGATTCACGTCCTCCCCTTCCTCTTTGGATTCAGCTATTTTGATAATATCAATGGCCTTGCACTTTCTTTTTGGATTCTCTTCTGTATTGCTTGGGAGAGTACTAAGAGGAGTTTCAGTGATTTCTTACTCAGCTGACCCGCTTGTGCCTCTAAGTTTCTAATGGAGGACCTTGTTTCATTCATGAAACTTAAAATAGCCTTAGATAGATCAGAGACTATGTTTGCTAAGCTAGAGGGGCTTTGCTCAGAATTCTGTATCTGTTGCTGAGAAGATGATGGAAAAGGCTTGATATAGCTAAACCTGTTTATTCCACTGATGAGCGGATAATTTATACGCTTTTTGGCATTATTTTTAGTATGTTTTTAGTATGTTTTTGTTATTTTTTATTATATTTTTATTAGTTTTTATTTAAAATTCACTTTTTTGGACTTTACTATGAGTTTGTGTGTTTTTCTGTGATTTCAGGTATTTTTTGGCTGAAATTGAGGGACCTGAGCAAAAATCTGATTTAGAGACTGAAAAAGGACTGCAGATGCTGTTGGATTCTGACCTCCCTGCATTCGAAGTGGATTTTCTGGAGGTACAGAAGCCCAATTGGCGCGCTCTCAATTGCGTTGGAAAGTAGACATCCTGGGCTTTCTAGCATTATATAATAGTCCATACTTTTCCCGAGATTTGATGGCCCAAACCGGCGTTCCAAATCAGCTCAAGAATTCCCGGCGTTTAACGCCCAAACTGGCACAAAAGCTGGAGTTAAACGCCCAAACTGGCACAAAAGCTAGCGTTCAACTCCAAGAAAAGTCTCTACATATGAAAGTTTCAATGCTCAGCCCAAGCACACACCAAGTGGGCCCGGAAGATGATTTTTACATCATTTACTTATTTTTGTAAACCCTAAGCTACTAGTTCTCTATAAATAGGACCTTTTGCTGTTGTATTTTTATCTTTGATCAGTCCTATGCTATCTTAGATCATATCTTGGTTCTTCTGGTTCCCTCTCTGGGGCCGAAGCCAATGATCACCATTATCACTTATGTATTTTCAAAGGTGGAGTTTCTACACACCACAGATTAAGATGTGGAGCTCAACTGTACCTCGAGTATTAATGCAATTACTACTATTTTCCATTCAATTCAGCTTATTCTTGTTCTAAGATATTCATTCGCACCCAAGAACATGATGAATGTAATGATTATGTGATGCTCATCATCATTCTCACTTATGAACGCGTGCCTTACAACCACTTCCGTTCTACATGCAAACAAGGCTTGAATATATATCTCTTGGATTCCTTAATCAGAATCTTCGTGGTATAAGCTAGAATCCATTGGCGGCTATTCTTGAAAATCCGGAAGGTCTAAACCTTGTTTGTGGTATTCTGAGTAGGATTCAGGGATTGAATGACTGTGACGATCTTCAAACTCGCGATTGTGGGGCGTTAGTGACAGATGCAAAAGAATCACTGGATTCTATTCCGACATGATCGAGAACCGATAGATGAATAGCCGTGCTGTGACAGAGCGTGTTGAACATTTTCACTGAGAGGACGGGACTGTAGCCATTGACAACGGTGATGCCCAACATACAGCTTGCCATGGAAAGGAGTAAGAAGGATTGGATGAAGACAGTAGGAAAGCAGAGAGACGGAAGGGACAAAGCATCTCCATACGCTTATCTGAAATTCTCACCAATGAATTACATAAGTATCTCTATCTTTATTTTATGTTTTATTTATCTTTTAATCATTAATCCTCTATAACCATTTGAATCCGCCTGACTGAGATTTACAAGATGACCATAGCTTGCTTCATACTAACAATCTCCGTGGGATCGACCCTTACTCGTGTAAGGTTTATTACTTGGACGACCCAGTGCACTTACTGGTTAGTTGTGCAAATTTGTGATAAAGAGTTGAGATTACAATTGAGCGTACCATGTTGATGGCGCCATTGATGATCACAATTTTGTGCACCAAGTTTTTGGCGCCGTTGCCGGGGATTGTTCGAGTTTGGACAACTGACGGTTCATCTTGTTGCTTAGATTAGGTATTTTTCTTCAGAATTCTTAAGAATTAATTCTAGAGTTTCAAGGTGATGTTCTTATCATCACAAAAGCTGATTGATTCTCATCAATTTAGCTGTTGAATGTAATGTCCTACTGAAGCTTGGCTAGCCATGTCTAATCTTTTTAGACTAAAGCTTTAGACTAACATTGCATGATTCCTGGAATTCTCATTAAGAATTTTGAATCCTTTATTTTACTTCTCCATAAAATTTCTGAAAAAGCACAAAAAAAATTTATAAAATCATAAAAAATCAAAAATATTTTATGTTTCTTGTTTGAGTCTAGTGTCTAATTTTAAGTTTGGTGTCAATTGCATGTTTCTGTTCTTCTTGCATTTTTCGAATTCATTCATGTGTCTTCATTAATCTTCAAGTTGTTCTTGATGATTTCCTTGCTCTGATCTTTAAATTCTCTTGTCTTGAGTGTTTTGTTATTTCTCATATGCATTCTCAATTTGTTAGTGTCAATAGTATACAAACTTCTACGTTTGGTGTCTTGCATGCATTGTTTATTTGATCTTAGTTTCATTTTGATTTTTCCTCATCATTAAAAATTCAAAAAAAATTTTAATTTGTGTCTTTTTAAGTCAATAATACAGAGAATTGAAGATTCAGAACATACAGCAGTGGAATTACACAGAAAAAGCTGGGGGTTCAAAACGCCCAGTAAGGAAGGAAAACTGGCGTTTAAACGCCAGCCAGGGTACCTGGCTAGGCGTTTAACGCCCAAAAGGGTAGCATTTTGGGCGTTAAACGCCAGAATGGATACCATTCTGGGCGTTTAACGTCAGGATGGCACAAGAGGGAAGATTTTGTTTTTAATTCAGATTTTTTTCAAGTTTTCATAATTTTTCAAAATCAAATCTTTATCAAATCATATATTTTCAAAATCAATTTCTTTCCGTTTTTTAAAAATACTTGCTAACAATTAATGATTTGATTCAACATTTCAAGTATGTTGCCTTTTCTGTTGAGAAAGGTTTAATGTCTGAATCATATCTTTTAAATTTCTTGTTAGCCAAGTCATTAATTTTAAAAATCAAATCTTTTTAAATTGTTTTTCAATCATATCTTTTCAATCATATCTTTTTAAAACCATAACTTTTCAATCATATCTTTTTTATTTCTAATTTCAAAATCTTTTTCAAAAATCACTTAATTTCTTTCCCACTCTTAATTTTCGAAAATCATCAATCAAATTTTCAAAGATTTCTTTTAATTATTTTAAAATCTTTTACTTTAATTTCAAAAATTATTCCCCTCTTCTCACATCCTTCTATTTATGGACTAACACTCCTCCTCAATGCACAATTCGAACTATATCCCTCTTGATAAGTTCGAATTCTTCTACCTCCTCCTTCTATTCTTCTTTTCCTCTGACACCTCAAGGAATCTCTATACTGTGACATGGAGGATTCTATACTTTCTTGTTCTCTTCTCTTTTATATGAGCAGGAACAAAGATAAAAGCATTCTTGTTGAGGCTGACCCTGAACCTGAAAGAACCTTGAAGTGAAAGCTAAGAGAAACTAAAGCACTACTCTCTGTAGAGGACCTAACAAAAATCTTCAAACAAGAAGAAGACATGGCAGCCGAAAACAACAACAATGCCAACAATGCAAGGAAGGTGCTGGGTGACTTTACTGCACCTACTCCCGACTTCTATGGGAGAAGCATCTCTATCCCTGCCATTGGAGTAAACAACTTTGAGCTTAAGCCTCAATTAGTTTCTCTAATGCAACAGAATTGCAAGTTCCATGGACTTCCATTGGAAGATCCTCATCAGTTTTTAGCTGAATTCTTATAAATCTATGACACTGTCAAGACCAATGGGGTTGACTCTGAGGTCTACAGACTTATGCTATTCCCTTTTGTTGTAAGAGACAGAGCTAGGATATGGTTGGACTCACAATCTAAAGAAAGCCTGAACTCTTGGGAAAAGCTAGTCAATGCCTTCTTTGCAAAGTTCTTTCCACCTCAAAAATTGAGTAAGCTTAGATTGGAAGTCCAAACCTTCAGACAGAAGGAAGGTGAATCCCTCTATGAAGCTTGAGAAAGATACAAACAATTGATCAGAAAGTGTCCTTCTGACATGCTTTTTGAATGGAGCATCATAGGTATCTTCTATGATGGTCTATCTGAACTGTCCAAGATGTCATTGAACAGCTCTGTTGGAGGATCTCTTCATCTGAAGAAGACGCCTGCAGAAGCTCAAGAACTCATTGAAATGGTTGCAAATAACCAATTCATGTACACTTCTGAAAGGAATCCTGTGAACAATGGGACAAATCAGAAGAAAAGAGTTCTTGAGATTGATACTCTAAATGCCATATTTGCTCAGAACAAAATATTGACTCAGCAAGTTAATATGATTTCTCAAAGTCTGTCTAGAATGTAAGCTGCACCAGGCAGTACTAAGGACGCTTCATCTGAAGAAGAAGCTTATGATCCTGAGAACCCTTCAATGGAAGAGGTGAATTACATGGGAGAACCCTATGGAAACACCTATAATCCTTCATGGAGAAATCATCCAAATCTCTCATGGAAGGATCAACAGAGACCTCAACAAGGTTTCAACAACAATAATGGTGGAAGAAACAAGTTTAGCAATGGCAAGCCTTTTCCATCATCTTCTCAGCAACAGACAGAGAATTCTAAGCAGAGCCACTCTGACTTAGCAACCATGGTCTCTGATCTAATCAAAACCACTCAAAGTTTCATGACTAAAATAAGGTCCTCCATTAGGAATTTGGAGGCACAAGTGGGACAGCTGAGTAAGAAAGTTACTGAACTTCCTCCTAGTACTCTTCCAAGCAATACAGAAGAGAATCCAAAAGGAGAATGGAAGGCCATTAACATGACCTACATGGCCGAACTTGGAGAGGAGGAAGAGGCAGTGAACGCCACTGAGGAAGGCCTCAATGGATGCCCACTGGCCTCCAATAAGTTCCCCAATGAGGAACCATGGGAATCTAAGGCTCACATTGAGACCATAGAGATTCCATTGGATTTACTTCTGCCATTCATGAGCTCTAATGAGTATTCTTCCTCTGAAGAGGATGAATATGTCACTGAAGAGCAAGTTGCCAAGTACCTTGGCGCAATCATGAAGCTAAATGACAAGTTATTTGGTAATGAGACTTGGGAGAACGAACCTCCTTTGCTCACCAAAGAACTGGATGACTTGTCTAGGCAGAGATTACCTCAAAAGAGATAGGATCCTGGGAAGTTCTCAATATCTTGTACCATAGGCACCATGACCTTTAAGAAGGCTCTGTGTGACCTAGGGTCAAGCATAAACCTCATGCCTCTCTCTGTAATGGAGAAGCTAGGGATCTTTGAGGTGCAAGCTGCAAGAATCTCACTAGAGATGGCAGACAATTCAAGAAAACAAGCTTATGGACTTGTAGATGATGTTCTGGTAAAGATTGAAGACCATTACATCCCTGCTGATGTCATAGTCCTAGAGACTGGGAAGTGCATGGATGAATCCATCATCCTTGGCAGTCCCTTCCTAGCCATAGCAAAGGCTGTGATTGATGGGGACAGAGGAGAATTGATCATTCAAGTGAATGAAGAATCCTTTGTGTTTAAGGCTCAAGGATATCCCTCTGTCACCATGGAGAGGAAGCATGAAAAGCTTCTCTCAAAATAGAGTCAAACAAAGCCCCCACAGCCAAACTCTAAGTTTGGTGTTGGGAGGCCACAACCAACTTCTAAGTTTGGTGTTGAACCCCCACATTTAAACTCTAAGTTTGGTGTTGAGAGGTTCCAACATTGCTCTGAGCATTTGTGAGGCTCCATGAGAGCCCACTGTCAAGCTACTGACATTAAAGAAGCACTTGTTGGGAGGCAACCCAATGTTATATTTATATAGTTTTCCTTTGTTATTTTATGTTTTCTGTAGGTTGATGATCATGAGAAGTCACAAAATCAATTGAAAAAGCAAAAGCAGAATGAAAAATAGAAAGAAAAATAGCACACCCTGGAGGAAGACCTTGCTGGCGTTTAAACGCCAGTAAGGGCAGCAAATGGGCGTTTGACGCCCAGTCTGGCACCATTCTGGGCGTTTAACACCAGAAAGGGGCACCAGACTGGCGTTAAACGCCAGGAAAGGGCAAGAAGCTGGCGTTAAACGCCAGAAAGGGGCACCAACCCAGCCTTTAACGCCAGAATTGGCATAAAGAGCATATTTGCTCGCCACTTGGTGCAGGGATGACTTTTCCTTGACACCTCAGGATCTGTGGACCCCACAGGATCCCTACCTACCCCACCACCCTCTCTCTTCTTCTTCACCCATTCACCAATCACCTCAACCACTCTTCCCCAAAAACCCCTTCACCTATCAAATCCCATCTTTCTCTTCACCACTCACATCCATCCTTCATAAAACCCTACTTACCTCACCATTCAAATTCAAACCACTTTCCCTCCCAAACCCACCCATTCATAACCGAACCCTACCATTCTCTCCACCCCTATATAAACCCATCTTCACTACTTCATTTTCACACAACCTAAACACTACTTCTCCCCCTTTGGCTGAACCACAAAAGCCATCTCCATCTCCTCTATTTCTTCTTCTTCTACTCTCTTCTTTCTTCTTTTGCTCGAGGACGAGCAAACCTTTTAAGTTTGGTGTGGTAAAAGCATTGCTTTTTGTTTTTTCATAACCATTTATGGCATCCAAGGCCGGAGAAACCTCTAGAAAGAGGAAAGGGAAGGCAAAAGCTTCCACCTCCGAGTCATAGGAGATGGAGAGATTCATCTCAAGGGTGCATCAAGACCACTTCTATGAAGTTGTGGCCTTGAAGAAGGTGATCCCCGAGGTCCCTTTCAAACTCAAAAACAGTGAATATCCGGAGATCCGACATGAGATCCGAAGAAGAGGTTGGGAAGTTCTTACTAACCCCATTCAACAAGTCGGAATCTTAATGGTTCAAGAGTTCTATGCCAATGCATGGATCACCAAGAACCATGATCAAAGTGTGAACCCGGACCCAAAGAATTGGCTTACAATGGTTTGGGGGAAATGCTTAGATTTTAGTCCAGAAAATGTAAGGTTGGCATTCAACTTGCCCATGATGCAAGGAGATGAACACCCTTACACTAGAAGGGTCAACTTTGATCAAAGGTTGGACCAAGTCCTCATAGACATCTGTGAAGAGGGCGCTTAATGGAAGAGAGATTCAAGAGGGAAGCCGGTTCAACTGAGAAGGCATGACCTCAAGCCCGTGGCTAGGGGGTGGTTGGAGTTTATCCAACGCTCAATCATTCCCACTAGCAACCGGTCCGAAGTTACTATAGACCGGGCCATCATGATTCATAGCATCATGATTGGAGAAGAAGTAGAAGTTCATGAGGTCATATCCCAAGAACTTTATAAGGTGGCGGACAAGTCCTCTACCTTGACAAGGTTAGCCTTTCCTCATCTCATTTGTCACCTCTGTTATTCAGTTGGAGTTGACATAGAGGGAGACATCCCCATTGATGAGGACAAGCCCATCACCAAGAAAAGGATGGAACAAACAAGATATCCTACTCATCATGAAATCCCTGAGATACCTCAAGGGATGCACTTTCCTCCACAAAACTATTGGGAGCAAATCAACACCTCCCTAGGAGAACTGAGTTCCAACATGGGACAACTAAGGGTGGAGCACCAAGAACATTCCATCCTCCTCCATGAAATTAGAGAAGATCAAAGAATCATGAGAGAGGAGCAACAAAGGCAAGGAAGAGACATTGAGGAGCTCAAGCACTCCATAAGATCTTCAAGAGGAAGAACAAGCCGCCATCACTAAGGTGGACCCGTTCTTTAATTTCCTTGTTCTTTATTTTCTTGTTTTTTGAATTTTATGCTTATGTTTATCCATGTTTGTATCTTATTACATGATCATTAGTGTCTTAGTGTCTATGCCTTAAAGTTATGAATGTCCTATGAATCCATCACCTTTCTTAAAAGAAAAATGTTCTTAATTGAAAAAGAGAAGAATTGCATGAATTTTAAATTTTATAACAGTTTAATTATCTTGATGTGGTGGCAATACTTTTGTTTTCTGAATGTATGCTTCAACAGTGCATATGTCTTTTGAATTTGTGGTTCATGAATGATTGGCTCTTGAAAGAATGATGAAAAAGGAGACATGTTACTGAGGATCTGAAAAATCATAAAAATGATTCTTGAAACAAGAAAAAGCAGTGAATACAAAAAAAAGAGAGAAAAAGAAGCGAAAAAAGAAAAAAAAGAGAAAAGAAAGAGAAAAAGAAAAAGAAAGAAATAAAGTTGTGATCCAAGGAAAAAAGAGTGTGCTTAAGAACCCTGGACACCTCTAATTGGGGATTCTAGCAAAGCTGAGTCACAATCTAAAAAGGTTCACCCAATTATGTGTCTGTGGCATGTATGTATCCGGTGGTTATACTGGAAGACAGAGTGCTTTGGGCCACGGCCAAGACTCATAAAGAAGCTGTGTTCAAGAATCATCATACTTAACTAGGAGAATCAATAACACTATCTGGATTCTGAGTTCCTATAGAAGCCAATCATTCTGAATTTCAAAGGATAAAGTGAGATGCCAAAACTGTTCAGAGGCAAAAAGCTAAAAGCTCCGCTCATCTAATTAATACTGATCTTCATAGATGTTTTTGGGATTCATTGCATATTCTCTTCTCTTTATCTTATTTGATTTTCAGTTGCCCAATTTAAGTTTGGTGTTGTGATGAGCGGATAATTTATACGCTTTTTGGCATTGTTTTTAGTATGTTTTTAGTATGTTTTAGTTAGTTTTTATTATATTTTTATTAGTTTTTAGTTAAAATTCACTTTTCTGAACTTTACTATGAGTTTGTGTGTTTTTCTATGATTTCAGGTATTTTCTGGCTGAAATTGAGGGACCTGAGCAAAAATCTGATTCAGAGACTGAAAATGACTGCAGATGCTGTTAGATTCTGACCTCCCTGCACTTGAAGTGAATTTTCTGGAGCTACAGAAACCCAATTGGCGCGCTCTCAACGGCGTTGGAAAGTAGACATTCTGTGCTTTCCAGCAATGTATAATAATCCATACTTTGCCCGAGATTTGATGGCCCAAACTGGCATTCCAAATCAGCTCAAGAATGCCTGGCGTTAAACGCCGGAACTGGCACAAGAATGGGAGTTAAACGCCCAAACTGGCACAAAAGCTGGCGTTTAACTCCAAGAGAAGTCTCTACACATGAAAGCTTTAATGCTCAGCCCAAGCACACACTAAATGGGCCCGGAAGTGGATTTTTATGTCATTTACTCATTTCTGTAAACCCTAGGCTACTAGTTCTCTACATATAGGACCTTTTACTATTGTATTCTCATCTTGGTAGCTATCTTTGAGTAGTTTTATGCTATCTTAGATCATGGGGCTGGCCTCATGGCCATGCCTAGACCTTGTTCTTATGTATTTTCAACGGTGGAGTTTCTACACACCATAGATTAAGGTGTGGAGCTCTGCTGTACCTCGAGTATTAATGCAATTACTATTGTTCTTCTATTCAATTCAGCTTGTTCTTGTTCTAAGATATTCATTCATATCCAAGAACATGATGAATGTGATGATTATGTGACACTCATCATCATTCTCACTTATGAACGCGTGCCTGACAACCACTCCCGTTCTACAAGCAAACAAGGCCTGAATGTTTATCTCTTGGACTCCTTAATCGGAATCTTCGTGGTATAAGCTAGAATTGATGGCAGCATTCAAGAGAATCCGGAAGGTCTAAACATTGTCTGTGGTATTCTGAGTAGGATTCAATGATTGAATGACTGTGACAAGCTTCAAACTCCTGAAGGCTGGGCGTTAGTGACAGACGCAAAAGAATCAATGGATTCTATTCCAACCTGATTGAGAATCGACAGATGATTAGCCGTGCCGTGACAGGGTGCGTTGAACATTTTCACTGAGAGGACGGGACTGTAGCCACTGACAACGGTGATGCCCAACATACAGCTTGCCATGGAAAGGAGTAAGAAAGATTGGAAGAAGACAGTAGAAAAGCAGAGAGACGGAAGGGACAAAGCACCTCCATACGCTTATCTGAAATTCTCACCAATGAATTACATAAGTATCTCTATCCTTGTTTTATGTTTTATTCATATATCACCCATACCCATTTGAATCTGCCTGACTGAGATTTACAAGATGACCATAGCTTGCTTCATACCAACAATCTTCGTGGGATCGACCCTTACTCGCGTAAGGTTTATTACTTGGACGACCTAGTGCACTTGCTGGTTAGTTGTGCGAAGTTGTGAAATTATGTTTAGACCATGGTATTAAGCACCAAGTTTTTGGAGCCATTACCGAGGACTGTTTGAGTTGTGAAAAAAATGGATCACAATTTCGTGCACCACCCATGATGCAAGGAGATGAACACCCCTACACTAGAAGGGTCAACTTTGATCAAAGGTTGGACCAAGTCCTCATAAACATTTGTGAAGAGGGCGCTCAATAGAAGAGAGATTCAAGAGGGAAGCCGGTTCAACTGAGAAGGCATGACCTCTTGCCTGTGGCTAGGGGATGGTTGGAGTTTATCCAACGTTCAATCATTCCCACTAGCAACCTGTCCGAAGCTACTATAGACCGGGCTATCATGATTCATAGCATCATGATTGGAGACGAAGTAGAAGTTCATGAGGTTATATCCCAAGAACTTTATAAGGTAGCGGACAAGTCCTCTACCTTGGCAAGGTTAGCCTTCCCTCATCTCTTTTGTCACCTCTGTAATTCAGTTGGAATTAACATAGAGGGAGACATCCTCATTGATGAGGACAAGCCCATCACTAAGAAGAGGATGGAGCAAACAAGAGATCCCACTCATGGACATGAGGAAATTCCTCATCATGAAATCCCTAAGATGCCTCAAGGGATGCACTTTCCTCCACAAAACTATTGGGAGCAAATCAACACCTCCCTAGGAGAATTGAGTTCCAACATGGGACAACTAAGGGTGGAGCACCAAGAACATTCCATCCTCTTCCATGAAATTAGAGAAGATCAAAGAATCATGAGAGATGAGCAACAAAGGCAACGAAGAGACATTGAGGAGCTCAAGCTCTCCATAAGATCTTCAAGAGGAAGAACAAGCCGCCATCACTAAGGTGGACCCGTTCTTTAATCTCCTTGTTCTTTATTTTTTTGTTTTTTCAAAATTTTATGCTTATATTTATCCGTGTTTGTGTCTTATTACATGATCATTAGTGTCTTAGTGTCTATGCCTTAAAGCTATGAATGCCCTATGAATCCATTACCTTTCTTAAATGAAAAATGTTTTAATTACAAAAGAACAAGAAGTACATGATTTCGAATTTGTCCTTGAAACTGGTCTAATTATTTGATGTGGTGACAATACTTTTTATTTTCTGAATGTATGCTTGAACAGTGCATATGTCTTTTGAATTTGTTGTTCATGAATGTTAAAATTGTTGGCTCTAGAAAGACTGATAGAAAAGGAGAAATGTTATTGAGGATCTGAAAAATCGTAAAAATGATTCTTGAAGCAAGAAAAAACAGCAAATTCAAAAAAAAAGAGAAGAGAAAGAAAAAGCAAGTAGAAAAATCCAATAGCCCTTTAAACCAAAAAGCAAGGGTAATAAAAAGGATCCAAGGCTTTGAGCATCAGTAGATAGGAGGGCCTACAGGAATAATATCCTGGCCTAAGAACCTAAACCAAGCTATCCCTAACCATGTGCTTGTGACGTGAAGGTGTCAAGTGAAAACTTGAGACTGAGCGGTTAAAGTCATGATCCAAGGCAAAAAGAGTGTGCTTAAGAACCCTGGACACCTCTAATTGGGGACTCTAGCAAAGCTGAGTCACAATCTGAAAAGGTTCACCCAGTTATGTGTCTGTGGCATGTATGTATCCGGTGGTAATACTGGAAAATAGAGTGCTTTGGGCCACAGCCAAGACTCATAAAGTAGCTGTGTTCAAGAATCAACAGACTTAACTAGGAGAATCAATAACACTAACCGGATTCTGAGTTCCTATAGAAGTCAATCATTCTGAATTTCAAAGGATAAAGTGAGATGCCAAAACTGTTCAGAGGCAAAAAGCTACATGTCCCGCTCATCTAATTAGAGCTAAGTTTCATTGATATTTTGGAGCCCATAGTATATTCTCTTCTTTTTATCCTATTTGATTTTTAGTTGCTTGGGGACAAGCAACAATTTAAGTTTGGTGTTGTGATGAGCGGATAATTTATACGCTTTTTGGCATTGTTTTTAGTATGTTTTTAGTATGTTTTAGTTAGTTTTTATTATATTTTTATTAGTTTTTATTTAAAATTCACTTTTCTGGACTTTACTATCAGTTTGTGTGTTTTTCTGTGATTTCAGGTATTTTCTGGCTGAAATTGAGGGACCTGAGCAAAAATCTGATTCAGAGGCTGAAAAAGGACTACAGATGCTGTTGGATTCTGACCTCCCTGCATTCGAAGTGGATTTTTTGGAGGTACAGAAGCCCAATTGCCGCGCTCTCAATTGCGCTGGAAATTATACATCCTGGGCTTTCCAGCAATATATAATAGTCTATACTTTGCCCGAGATTTGATGGCCCAAACCGGTGTTCCAAATCAGCTCAAGAATTCCCGGCGTTTAACGCCGGAACTGGCACAAAAGCTGGAGTTAAACGCCCAAACTGGCACAAAAGCTAGCGTTTAACTCCAAGAAAAGTCTCTACACATGAAAGCTTCAATGCTCAGCTCAAGCACACACCAAGTGGGCCCGAAAGTAGATTTTTACGTCATTTACTCATTTTTGTAAACCCTAAGCTACTAGTTCTCTATAAATAGGACCTTTTGCTATTGTATTTTTATCTTTGATCAGTCCTATGCTATCTTAGATCATATCTTGGTACTTCTGGTTCCCTCTCTGGGGCCGAAGCCAATGATCACCATTATCACTTATGTATTTTCAACGATGGAGTTTCTACACACCACAGATTAAGATGTGGAGCTCTGCTGTACCTCGAGTATTAATGCAATTACTACTAATTTCCATTCAATTCAACTTATTCTTGTTCTAAGATATTCATTCGCACCCAAGAACATGATGAATGTGATGATTATATGACGCTCATCATCATTCTCACTTATGAACGTGTGCCTGACAACCACTTCTGTTCTACATGCAAACAAGGCTTGAATGTATATCTCTTGGATTCCTTAATCAGAATCTTCGTGGTATAAGCTAAAATCCATTGGCGGCCATTCTTGAGAATCCGGAAGGTCTAAACTTTGTCTGTGGTATTCTGAGTAGGATTCAAGGATTGAATGACTGTGACAAGCTTCAAACTCGCAATTGTGGGGCGTTAGTGACAGACGCAAAAGAATCACTGGATTCTATTCCGACATGAACGAGAACCGACAAATGAATAGCCGTGCTGTGACAGAGCGCGTTGAACATTTTCACTGAGAGGACGAGACTGTAGCCATTGACAACGGTGATGCCCAACATACAGCTTGCCATGGAAAGGAGTAAGAAGGATTGGATGAAGACAGTAGGAAAGCAGAGAGATGGAAGGGACAAAGCATCTCTATACGCTTATCTAAAATTCTCACCAATGAATTATATAAGTATCTCTATCTTTATTTTTTGTTTTGTTTATCTTTTAATCATTAATCCTCCATAACCATTTGAATCCGCCTGACTGAGATTTACAAGATGACCATAGCTTGCTTCATACTAACAATCTCCGTAGGATCGACCCTTACTCGCGTAAGGTTTATTACTTGGACGACCCAGTGCACTTGATGGTTAGTTGTGCGAAGTTGTGATAAAGAGTTGAGATTGCAATTGAGCATACCATGTTGATGGCGCCATTGATGATCACAATTTCGTGCACCATCCACCATTATTAAAGCCTTGTTGGGGCTTTTGTTGATCCTTCCATGAGAAATTTGGATGATTTCTCCATGAGGGATTATAGGTGTTTCCATAGGCTTCACCCATGTAATTCACCTCTCCCATTGAAGGGTTCTCAGGATCATAAGCTTCTTCTTCAGAATATGCCTCTTTAGTACTGTTGGATGCATTTTGTAATCCATTCAAACTCTGAGAAATCATGTTGACTTGCTGAGTCAACATTTTGTTCTGAGCCAATATGGTATTCAGAGAATCAATTTCAAGAACTCCCTTCCTCTGAGGCGTCCCATTACTCACAGGATTCCTCTCAAAGGTGTACATGAATTGGTTATTTGCAACTATGTCAATGAGTTCTTGAGCTTCTGCAGGCATTTTCTTTAGGTGAATGGATCTACCTGCAGAATGGTCCAGTGTCATCTTAGAGAACTCAGATAGACCATCATAGAATATATCCAAAATGGTCTACTCTGAAAGCATGTTAGAAGGACACTTTTTGGTCAACTACTTGTATCTTTCCCAAGCTTCATAGAGGGATTCACCATCTTTTTGCTTGAAGGTCTGAACATCCACTCTAAGCTTGCTCAGCTTTTGAGGAGGAAAGAACTTGGCCAAGAAGACCGTGACCAGCTTATCCCAAGAGTCCAGTGTATCTTTAGGTTGTGAGCCCAACCATGTTCTAGCCCTGTCTCTTACAGCAAAAGGGAAAAGTATGAGCTTGTAGATTTCAGGATCTACTCCATTAGTCTTAACAGTATCACAGATCTGCAAGAACTTAGTTAAAAACTAATAGGGATCTTCTGATGGAAGTCCATGAAACTTGCAGTTCTGTTGCATTAGAGCAACTAGTTGAGGCTTCAGCTCAAAATTGTTTACTTCAATGGTAGGGTTTGAGATGCTTCTTCCATAAAAATTGGAAGTATGTGTAGTATAATACCAAGCATCCTCCTTGCATTATTGTTGTTGTTATTATTTTTGGCTGCCATCTCCTCTTCTTTTTCGAAAATTTCTGTAAGGTTTTCTCTGGATTGTTGTATTTTAGCTTCTCTTAGTTTCTTCTTCAGAGTCCTTTCAGGTTCAGGATCTGTTTCAACAAGAATGTTCTTGTCCTTACTCCTGCTCATATGAAAAAGAAGGGAACAGAAAATAATAATAGGGATCCTCTTTACCATAGTAGAGAGATTCCTTTATGTGAGTAGAAGAAGAAAAGACTAGAAGAAGGATGAGAAAAATTCAAACACAGAGGAGAAGAGAGGGTTCAAATTTTTAGATGAAGAGAAGAGTTAGTAAATGAATAAATAAATAGAAGGAGGTGAGAGAGAGGAGTTTTCGAAAATTGTTTTTGAAAAATAGTTAGTGATTTTCGAAAATTAAGAGAAGAAATAAAATTAAAATTAAAATTTGAAACAATTAGTTAATTAAAAGAATTTTGAAAGAGAGTAAGGTGGTTTTCGAAAGATGAGAGAGAAAAGTAGTTAGGTGGTTTTGAAAAAAGATAAGAAATAGTAAAACAAACAAAAAGTCCTCAGTTAGTTGAAAAATATTTGAAAATCAATTTTAAAAAGATATGATTGAAAAAAGATAAGATTTTGAAATTTATTTTGAAAAAGATTTTAAAAAAGAATTTTAGAAAGATTTGATTTTTAAAATTAAAATTGATTACTTGACTAACAAGAAACTAAAAGATATGATTCTAGAATTTAAAGATTGAACCTTTCTTAACAAGAAAGTAACAAACTTCAAATTTTTGAATTAATCACATTAATTGTTACTAAAGTTTTGAAAATTTTGAAATGAAATTAAGAAAAGATTTTAAAATTACTTTTTAAAATTTTCAAAAAATAATAAGAAAAATGAAAAAGATTTGATTTTTGAAAAAGATTTTGAAAAGATAGGATTTTTAAAATTGAAATCTTGACTTGACTAACAAGAAACAACTTATTTTAAAAATTTTTGACTAAGTCAACCCAAAGATTTCGAAAATTATGAGTAAAATAAGAAAAAGATATTTTTTATTTTTGAATTTTTAATGAGGAGAGAGAAAAACACAAAAATGACTCAAAACATAAAAATTTTGGATTAAAATACATAATGAATGCAAGAACACTATGAATGTCAAGATGAACACCAAGAACACTTTGAAGATCAAGATGAACATCAAGACTTATTTTTGAAAAATTTTCAAGAAAAAAAACATGCAAGACACCAAACTTAGAAATTTTTCATGCTTAGACACTATGAATGCAAAAATGCATATGAAAAATAACAAAAGACACAAAACAAGAACATATGAAGATCAAACAAGAAGACTTACCAAGAACAACTTGAAGATCATGAAGAACACCATGCATGAATTTTTCGAAAAAATGAAAACACGTAATTGACACCAAACTTAAAAATTAACACTAGACTCAAACAAAAAACACAAAATATTTTTGGTTTTTATGATTTTATTAATTTTTTGGGTTTTTTTCGAAAATTTCTTTTTGAAAAAAAAACGAAAATAAATAAAAAATTTTCAAAGATTTTTGAAAACATTTTGAAAAGAAAATAAGAAGAAAATTACCTAATCTGAGCAACAAGATAAACCGTCAGTTGTCTAAACTCAAACAATCCCCGGCAACGGCGCCAAAAACTTAGTGCATGAAATTGTGATCTCAATGGCGCCAGCAACTTGGTACGCACAATTGTAATATCACTCTTTTTCACAACTTCGCACAAATAACCAGCAAGTGCACTGTGTCGTCCAAGTAATAAACCTTATGTAGAACCTATGCACAATTACTCAAGAGGGGGGTGAATTGAGTAAATCAACAACAATGAATCTTTTTGCGAAAGTTAAAGACAATATACAAAAGTGTTATTGTACTAGTATTTTTCCAAGAGCTTAACTCAATTGCTAAGCATTTATAAGGAGCTTTTACTTTCCAATAGACACCAACTCAAATAAATTGATCAAGCTTTTCACCAATCGGACTTAAGCCACTCCTTAAGTACTTACGAAGCTACTTTTCGATCACAATTTATTTGCTCAAAAGTAAAAGACAATAATATTGAAAAGATGAGTTTGGAGAGATGCAAACGCTATTTAGAGTGGTTCGGCACAATCCTTGTCCTACGTCCACTTTCTTTCTCAATCGCAATTGAGAAGTTCCACTATTGCCAAGCTTCAAGGTGCTCGCGCAAAACCTTTTACAATCCGAGTCCTTAGTTTCTAACACCTCACGGTATATGATTACCACTCGTATACTAACCCACTCCACTTAGAGATACCTTCTCTAAGATTTGCCTTGAGTATTTAGTATACCTCTTTGGTATCCTCACCGACTATAGTGTTTATAACTCTTGACTCAACCTTGGAGATCACACTCCAATTTACAAAGTGTATAAGAAAAACAATTCTCAGAGAAGTGTTGAGATGAAATGAGTACTCTCTAGAAGAGTGTATGATTACAAGTTTAGCACTATTGAACCAATTGATATTGCTCTCTCAAATTGTGTATTATATCACTTTAAAAAATGTGTAGAATGAAAGAATATGAACAAGATGGTTTTCTAATACTCAAAAGTATGAAATAAGGCTTCAATCCATCCATTTATAGATTCCCCAAACCTTAGAAACGTTGGGGAATTAATGGGATGGAGCCTTTATGTCAAAACTAGCCGTTTTTTATGTTTTTGAATTATTTGCATCGATGCATAACACTTTGCATCGATGCAAATGTGTCTTTGACGCTGAAATTTGAATTTTCAGCTTGTTTGCATCGATGCAAACATCTTTGCATCGATGCAACAAGTCGTTGCATGTTTTGCATCGATGCAAGATGAGTGTGCATCGATGCAAACCTTAAAGAATGGCTTAAAATCACTTCAAAATGCTTAGGATTGATCTCAAACTTGTTGGAGTCAATTCCTATGCTTTTGTACCTTTGAAAACAAGTTTTTAAACCATTTGGCTAGCATCGATTTGCAAGATGTGCATCAAAACATTTTGTGAGTGTGTGTTGAGAGATTTAGCAATTGGTTCTTAACAAGAAGTTACCTAAGTCCTAAGACACTATACTTGTCTTCAAATGTTGTGGACTTGAGTTTCTTGTTGTTGTTGTGTTGCTTTCAACTCTTCATTCCTCAACGTTGAATGTCGGTTGATCTTTCAACATCCTTGTTCATTCAAGTTGTTTGATGGTTTGTCTTTCATGTCGTTTGTTGGTTTGTCATTCATCAAAACATACGAATACAAACTTTGCATACAAGCAACATGTTTTACAATTTCCCCCTTTTTGATAATGACAAACCAATTTTGAGGATATGCATTTATAAATGGTTTTGAAAGCATCAATAATGCACTTTGTTTTATAGAAAGCTTTAGAGAAGACTTCAAAAAAAAAATTCGCAGAAGTTCCCCCTAAATATGTGCATTTGTTCCCTTAAAGGGCGTTTATCAAAGAAAACGATTTAGATATCAAAGTTTTTGCTTAGCGGAAATCTTTTTGAAATCATTGTTTCGCAAACTTATTTCTTCTTTTCAAATCCTCAAAAAAGTTCAAAACTTCAAATATTCTCAAACTTTTCTTCAAATATCCTCAAAACTTTTCTTCCCCCTTTTGACATTATCAAAAAGAAAGGAGTTTGAAATGTGTCATAGAAGCATGCATAAAACAATGAATTTTTTTTTTAAGTTCAAATTCTCTATTAATCTCAAGGATGAGATATTCCCCCTTTCAAAAAGAATTTGATTTCCTCTTTTTATATTTAACAAGCATGCATAATTCCCCCTAATGAAGTGAAATATATCAAGGCATGCACATTAACTTAAAATAGGGGTACCAAGCCTATTTTGAGTTTTTCACCAAATAAGCATACAAGCATTAATCATTAAACAGATATCAAAGTATTTAAACCATAATAGAAATTCTTAGCTTACTAGGAGTTAGTTTAACAATTCATATAATCAAATAAAGTGGGGTTTTGTTGCTCAAAAATGCCAAATTCACGTGTTTTTGTGTAATTTGGTCGAGTTTGCATCGATGCAATAGGCTTTGCATCGATGCACATAGCACGTCGTGTGCTTTGCATCGATGCAGAGCTTGGTTGCATCGATGCAACATACATCATTTTGCCCAAAATCACCAAATTTTCATCCTTTGGTGGTTCTTTCTTCAATCCTTTGAGTTTCATCATGTATATACTCACTTAAACCATGATAAACTTCAATTTGTTGATCCTCCATTGTTTATAATCTTCAAATTCTTCAATCTACCTCAAGATTAATCACTCATTCATCAACTCATAAACCTACAAAACAATGGCTAATTGGATATCTCCAATGCTTAAGTTAGTAAGAGATACAAAAATAGCAATATAAATACAATGAATTCAAACAAATCATATTAAATTAGAATCCAAGATACCAAGTTCATTTCGGATGTTAAAAAAACTTTCTTTACATAAAGGTTTAGTGAAGATGTCCGCTAGTTGTTTACTAGTTTCGACAAATTCAATAACCACATCACCCTTTTCAACATGGTCTCTTATGAAGTGATGTCTAATCTCAATATGCTTGGTTCTTGAATGTTGAACCGGATTCTTGGTTAAATTTATTGCACTAGTATTATCACATTTGATAGGAATGTGATCAAGCATGAGTCCATAGTCCATAAGTTGTTGTTTCATCCATAAAATTTGGGCGCAACAACTACCGGCGGCTACATACTCGGCTTCGGCGGTAGACAAGGCTACACTTACTTGTTTCTTACTATGCCATGAAACAAGAGAGTTTCCTAGCAAGTGACAAGTGCCGCTAGTGCTTTTCCTATCCAATTTGCAACCGGCAAAATCGGAATCGGAATAACCAATCAAATCACAAGTGGATCCTTTCGAATACCACAATCCAACATTTAATGTTCCTATGAGATACTTCATAATTCTTTTTACCGCACTTAAGTGAGATTCCTTAGGATTAGCTTGGTATCTCGCACACATGCATACACTAAACATGATATCTGGCCTACTTGCCGTTAGATAAAGTAATGATCCTATCATGCCTCTATACTTCTTTACATCTATGCTTTTACCTTGTTCATCTTTGTCAAGGTAGCAAGTAGTGCTCATTGGTGTGTCCATTGCCTTAGCATTGTCCATTCCAAATCTTTTGAGCAGTTCCTTGCAATATTTGGTTTAGCTAACGAAAGTTCCTTCTTTTCCTTGTTTGATTTGCAGACCAAGGAAGAAGTTGAGTTCGCCCATCATGGACATTTCAAATTCACTTTGCATGAGGTTTGAGAAAAACTTGCAAAGTGATTAGTTAGTTGAACCAAATATTATGTCATCGACATAAACTTGTATCAAAAGAATATTTTTGTTTTCAATCAAGATAAATAAAGTTGTATCAACCTTCCCTCTTCTAAAACCCTTTTCTATTAAAAATTTGCTCAAACGTTCATACCAAGCTCTTGGAGCTTGTTTAAGACCATAAAGAGCTTTCTTGAGTTTAAAAACATGATTAGGATTTTCATAATCCTCAAAACCGGGAGGTTGTTCAACATATACTTCTTCTTTAATGAAACCATTAAGAAAGGCACTTTTAACATCCATTTGATAAAGTTTGAAGTTATAAGAGGATGCAAAAGCAAGTAACATTCTAATTGCTTCTAATCTAGCTACGGGAGCATAAGTTTCGTCATAATCAATGCCTTCCTCTTGATTATAACCTTTAGCTACTAATCTAGCTTTGTTTCTAACAATTGTACCATTTTCATCGAGTTTATTTCTGAAAACCCATTTTGTTCCTACAATTGTTTGATTACTTGGTTTAGGCACCAATTCCCAAACGTCATTTCGTTTGAATTGGTTAAGCTCCTCTTGCATTGCCATAGCCCAATGTTCATCATCAATTGCGGACTCAATGGTAGATGGTTCAATTTGAGAAACAAAAGCACTATATGCAAATAAATTTCTAAAAGTGGATCGAGTTGTTACCCCTTTCGAAACATCACCAATGACGTTGTCTAGAGGATGATCCTTTGAAGTACGCCAATCCTTTGGAAGTGCATTTGATGGTTCAATTTCTTCAACTTGAACACTATCCTTTGTTGAGCTTGTAGAGGCTTCATTTAAATCTTTTTCTTTGTCTTCACCATTCAAATTTAGTGAATCAAAGTTTTCTACATTTTCATCAAAATCTTTTCTAGCATAATAATGGTTAGTTTCATCAAAAGCGACATGAATACTCTCTTCCATAGTCATGATGCGTTTATTATATACTCTAAAAGCTTTGCTAGTTAAAGAGTAGCCTAAGAAGATTCCTTCATCAGCCTTAGCATCAAATTTGCCTAAGTTATCTTTTCCATTATTTAGAATAAAGCATTTACAACCAAAGACGTGAAGGTGGGAAATGTTTGGTTTTCTTCCTTTGTACAATTCGTACGGTGTTTTCTTAAGAATAGGTCGAATGATAATCCTATTCATAACATAACACGCGGTACTAACCGCATCCGCCCAAAAGTACTTAGGAATATTAGCCTCATTGAGCATAGTTCTCGCCATTTCTTCTAAATGACGATTTTTCCTTTCAACCACACCATTTTGTTGTGGTGTTCTAGGAGAGGAAAAATTATGCTCAATGCCATTTTCTTCACAAAAAGTTTCAAAAAGATTGTTTTCAAATTCTCCACCATGATCACTTATAATAGATGATATATGCAAATTCTTTTCATTTTGAATAACTTTGGCTAATCTTTTGAATGCTCGAAATGCATCACTCTTGTTTGCTAGGAACAAGGTCCATGTAAATCGAGAGTAATCATCAACAATAACTAAAGCATAGTAATTGCCACCAAAGCTCATAGTCCTAGAAGGACCAAATAAATCCATGTGCAAAAGTTGTAATGGCCTTGTTGTTGAAACAATGTTTTGGATTTAAAAGAGGCCTTTACTTGTTTTCCCTTTTGACATGCGTCGCAAAGGACGTCTTTTTCAAAACGTAGCTTTGGTAAGCCAATTACTAACTCTTTAGAGACCAACTTGTTAAGATGGTCCATGTTAGCATGAGCTACTCTACGATGCCATAACCAAGTTTCATCATTTTTACTAACAAGGCATTTCACATCATTTGAGGAAACTTCATTTAGATTAATCATGTATACATTGTCAACACGGTGTCCAATTAGCACAATTTCATTAGTGTCTTGCCTTTTTATCAAACAACATTTTGAATCAAAGGTGACTAAGTTTCCTTTGTCACAAAGTTGGCTAACACTAATGAGATTATGTTTGAGACCTTTGACAAGTATAACATTATCTATGGAGGTAGAAGGATTTTTACCAACTTTTCCAACGCCGATTACTTTGCCGGTGTTGTTGTCTCCATAGATCACGTTTCCTCCGTTTGTAGGCTCTATTGCGGTGAACTTTGATTCATCGCCGGTCATGTGTTTGGAGCATCCACTATCAACATACCAATTTGTATCCTTAGCTCCAACACGTACCTACAAAATAATTAAAATTTGGATTTAGGTACCCAAGTGAATTTGGGTCCTTGATGGTTAGTATGAGCATAATGCCCATAAGGTGCCCATCTCGTATCTTGACTACGAAAGTTTATATGTTTAATCTTAGTAAAGCATACGGGTGCTATATGACCTACTTTATTACAATAATGGCATATGACATTTGGATTATGCATCCTATGCATGTTTCTAAATGGTTGCCTAGGTTGTTTCCTAAATGCAACATCTTTTGATCTATATGCATTGTGATTATAATTTCTAAATGAAGCATGTTGAGGAGGATGCTTAAAGGCTTCATTCCTTTTAGGCATGCTTGCCTTTTAGGCTTGCGGTTGCCTAATAGGAGTTTTAGCATTTTTAAATTTTCCTCTTTCAAAACCTAAACCTTCCTTATTATGAACATGCTTTTGGTTTTTCAACATTTTATCTAAGTTCTTTGAAGATTCATTGAACTTAGCTAAAGTGTTCTTAAGATTTGTAATTTCACTTTCATGCATTTTACAAGATTTGTATGGATCACTACTTGTGCTACATTTATCTTTTCCAAGATTAATATTCTCATTTTTCAACATCTCGTTTTGTTTTAAAAGATCCATATTCTTTTTCTTTAGGAGAGAATAATCTTGGGTAAGTTTTGTGTACACCTCAAGTAAGGCATCATACTCATCTTGTAAATTAAAAAAAGTGGAGTTGTCATCACTAACCTTTTCTTCGCTTGCCATTAAGCAAAGATTTGCAACCTCGTCGTCATCGGAGTCGGATTCATCCTCGTTCTCCCATGATATGTATGCTTTTTCCTTCTTCTTAAATTTCTTGTTTTTGTCCTCCTTTTGAAGTTTTGGACAATTGGGTTTGATGTGTCCAACTTCTCCACACTCATAGCATTTTGGTACCTTTGTTTTGCTCTTGAAGTTTTTCTTCATTGCAAACTTATTGAATCTTTTTAATAAGAGTGCAAATTCTTCATCTCCTTCTTCTTCATTATTATCACTCTCTTCTTGCAGTGATGTTGTTTTAAGGGCGAGACTTTTCTTCTTGCTTTCTTCGCCTTTTTGTCTATTTAGCAAGTCATTTCATAGGTGAGAAGATTACCTTGTAGTTGATCAAATGTAAGTTGATCATAGAGCCTTCCTTCCACAATGGCGTTCACTTTGGAGTTCCATTTTGGTGTAAGGCTTGTAAGCACCTTGGTCACAATTTGTTTATCATTGTACTTTGTGCCAAGCATGCTTAGATTGTTGAAGATCTTGGAGAGTCTTTCAAGAGCTTCTTCAATGCTCTCTTCATCTTTCATTTTAAAATTTTCCCATTCATGAACCAACATAAATACCTTTGATTCTTTAACGTGGTCGGTTCCTTCGTAATTGAGCATACCATGTTGATGACGCCATTGATGATCACAATTTCGTGCACCATCCACCATTATTAAAGCCTTGTTGGGGCTTTTGTTGATCCTTCCATGAGAAATTTGGATGATTTCTCCATGAGGGATTATAGGTGTTTCCATAGGCTTCACCCATGTAATTCACCTCTCCCATTGAAGGGTTCTCAGGATCATAAGCTTCTTCTTCAGAATATGCCTCTTTAGTACTGTTGGATGCATTTTGTAATCCATTCAAACTCTGAGAAATCATGTTGACTTGCTGAGTCAACATTTTGTTCTGAGCCAATATGGTATTCAGAGAATCAATTTCAAGAACTCCCTTCCTCTGAGGCGTCCCATTACTCACAGGATTCCTCTCAAAGGTGTACATGAATTGGTTATTTGCAACTATGTCAATGAGTTCTTGAGCTTCTGCAGGCATTTTCTTTAGGTGAATGGATCTACCTGCAGAATGGTCCAGTGTCATCTTAGAGAACTCAGATAGACCATCATAGAATATATCCAAAATGGTCTACTCTGAAAGCATGTTAGAAGGACACTTTTTGGTCAACTACTTGTATCTTTCCCAAGCTTCATAGAGGGATTCACCATCTTTTTGCTTGAAGGTCTGAACATCCACTCTAAGCTTGCTCAGCTTTTGAGGAGGAAAGAACTTGGCCAAGAAGACCGTGACCAGCTTATCCCAAGAGTCCAGTGTATCTTTAGGTTGTGAGCCCAACCATGTTCTAGCCCTGTCTCTTACAGCAAAAGGGAAAAGTATGAGCTTGTAGATTTCAGGATCTACTCCATTAGTCTTAACAGTATCACAGATCTGCAAGAACTTAGTTAAAAACTAATAGGGATCTTCTGATGGAAGTCCATGAAACTTGCAGTTCTGTTGCATTAGAGCAACTAGTTGAGACTTCAGCTCAAAATTGTTTACTTCAATGGTAGGGTTTGAGATGCTTCTTCCATAAAAATTGGAAGTATGTGTAGTATAATACCAAGCATCCTCCTTGCATTATTGTTGTTGTTATTATTTTCGGCTGCCATCTCCTCTTCTTTTTCGAAAATTTCTGTAAGGTTTTCTCTGGATTGTTGTATTTTAGCTTCTCTTAGTTTCTTCTTCAGAGTCCTTTCAGGTTCAGGATCTGTTTCAACAAGAATGTTCTTGTCCTTACTCCTGCTCATATGAAAAAGAAGGGAACAGAAAATAATAATAGGGATCCTCTTTACCATAGTAGAGAGATTCCTTTATGTGAGTAGAAGAAGAAAAGACTAGAAGAAGGATGAGAAAAATTCGAACACAGAGGAGAAGAGAGGGTTCAAATTTTTAGATGAAGAGAAGAGTTAGTAAATGAATAAATAAATAGAAGGAGGTGAGAGAGAGGAGTTTTCGAAAATTGTTTTTGAAAAATAGTTAGTGATTTTCGAAAATTAAGAGAAGAAATAAAATTAAAATTAAAATTTGAAACAATTAGTTAATTAAAAGAATTTTGAAAGAGAGTAAGGTGGTTTTCGAAAGATGAGAGAGAAAAGTAGTTAGGTGGTTTTGAAAAAAGATAAGAAATAGTAAAACAAACAAAAAGTCCTCAGTTAGTTGAAAAATATTTGAAAATCAATTTTAAAAGGATATGATTGAAAAAAGATAAGATTTTGAAATTTATTTTGAAAAAGATTTTAAAAAAGAATTTTAGAAAGATTTGATTTTTAAAATTAAAATTGATTACTTGACTAACAAGAAACTAAAAGATATGATTCTAGAATTTAAAGATTGAACCTTTCTTAACAAGAAAGTAACAAACTTCAAATTTTTGAATTAATCACATTAATTGTTACTAAAGTTTTGAAAATTTTGAAATGAAATTAAGAAAAGATTTTAAAATTACTTTTTAAAATTTTCAAAAAATAATAAGAAAAATGAAAAAGATTTGATTTTTGAAAAAGATTTTGAAAAGATAGGATTTTTAAAATTGAAATCTTGACTTGACTAACAAGAAACAACTTATTTTAAAAATTTTTGACTAAGTCAACCCAAAAATTTCGAAAATTATGAGTAAAATAAGAAAAAGATATTTTTTATTTTTGAATTTTTAATGAGGAGAGAGAAAAACACAAAAATGACTCAAAACATAAAAATTTTGGATTAAAATACATAATGAATGCAAGAACACTATGAATGTCAAGATGAACACCAAGAACACTTTGAAGATCAAGATGAACATCAAGACTTATTTTTGAAAAATTTTCAAGAAAAGAAAAACATGCAAGACACCAAACTTAGAAATTTTTCATGCTTAGACACTATGAATGCAAAAATGCATATGAAAAATAACAAAAGACACAAAACAAGAACATATGAAGATCAAACAAGAAGACTTACCAAGAACAACTTGAAGATCATGAAGAACACCATGCATGAATTTTTCGAAAAAATGAAAACACGTAATTGACACCAAACTTAAAAATTAACACTAGACTCAAACAAAAAACACAAAATATTTTTGGTTTTTATGATTTTATTAATTTTTTGGGTTTTTTTCGAAAATTTCTTTTTGAAAAAAAAACGAAAATAAATAAAAAATTTTCAAAGATTTTTGAAAACATTTTGAAAAGAAAATAAGAAGAAAATTACCTAATCTGAGCAACAAGATAAACCGTCAGTTGTCTAAACTCAAACAATCCCCGGCAACGGCGCCAAAAACTTAGTGCATGAAATTGTGATCTCAATGGCGCCAGCAACTTGGTACGCACAATTGTAATATCACTCTTTTTCACAACTTCGCACAAATAACCAGCAAGTGCACTGTGTCGTCCAAGTAATAAACCTTATGTAGAACCTATGCACAATTACTCAAGAGGGGGGGTGAATTGAGTAAATCAACAACAATGAATCTTTTTGCGAAAGTTAAAGACAATATACAAAAGTGTTATTGCACTAGTATTTTTCCAAGAGCTTAACTCAATTGCTAAGCATTTATAAGGAGCTTTTACTTTCCAATAGACACCAACTCAAATAAATTGATCAAGCTTTTCACCAATCGGACTTAAGCCACTCCTTAAGTACTTACGAAGCTACTTTTCGATCACAATTTATTTGCTCAAAAGTAAAAGACAATAATATTGAAAAGATGAGTTTGGAGAGATGCAAACGCTATTTAGAGTGGTTCGGCACAATCCTTGTCCTACGTCCACTTTCTTTCTCAATCGCAATTGAGAAGTTCCACTATTGCCAAGCTTCAAGGTGCTCGCGCAAAACCTTTTACAATCCGAGTCCTTAGTTTCTAACACCTCACGGTATATGATTACCACTCGTATACTAACCCACTCCACTTAGAGATACCTTCTCTAAGATTTTCCTTGAGTATTTAGTATACCTCTTTGGTATCCTCACCGACTATAGTGTTTATAACTCTTGACTCAACCTTGGAGATCACACTCCAATTTACAAAGTGTATAAGAAAAACAATTCTCAGAGAAGTGTTGAGATGAAATGAGTACTCTCTAGAAGAGTGTATGATTACAAGTTTAGCACTATTGAACCAATTGATATTGCTCTCTCAAATTGTGTATTATATCACTTTAAAAAATGTGTAGAATGAAAGAATATGAACAAGATGGTTTTCTAATACTCAAAAGTATGAAATAAGGCTTCAATCCATCCATTTATAGATTCCCCAAACCTTAGAAACGTTGGGAATTAATGGGATGGAGCCTTTATGTCAAAACTAGCCGTTTTTTATGTTTTTGATTATTTGCATCGATGCATAACACTTTGCATCGATGCAAATGTGTCTTTGACGCTAAAATTTGAATTTTCAGCTTGTTTGCATCGATGCAAACATCTTTGCATCGATGCAACAAGTCGTTGCATGTTTTGCATCGATGCAAGATGAGTGTGCATCGATGCAAACCTTAAAGAATGGCTTAAAATCACTTCAAAATGCTTAGGATTGATCTCAAACTTGTTGGAGTCAATTCCTATGCTTTTGTACCTTTGAAAACAAGTTTTTAAACCATTTGGCTAGCATCGATTTGCAAGATGTGCATCAAAACATTTTGTGAGTGTGTGTTGAGAGATTTAGCAATTGGTTCTTAACAAGAAGTTACCTAAGTCCTAAGACACTATACTTGTCTTCAAATGTTGTGGACTTGAGTTTCTTGTTGTTGTTGTGTTGCTTTCAACTCTTCATTCCTCAACGTTGAATGTCGGTTGATCTTTCAACATCCTTGTTCATTCAAGTTGTTTGATGGTTTGTCTTTCATGTCGTTTGTTGGTTTGTCATTCATCAAAACCTACGAATACAAACTTTGCATACAAGCAACATGTTTTACACCTTACGTGAGTAAGGGTCGATCCCACGGAGATTATTGGTATGAAGCAAGCTATGGTCATCTTGTAAATCTCAGTAAGACGGATTCTAATGGTTATAATGGTTTTCGAATATTGGTGCACGAAATTGTGATCTCTTATAGTGGCATTCAACTTGGTGTGCGCATTTACTAACTCAGCACTTTCTTCACAACCTCGCACCACTAACCAGCAAGTGCACTGGGTCGTCCAAGTAATAAACCTTACGTGAGTAAGGGTCGATCCCACAGAGATTGTTGGTATGAAGCAAGCTATGGTCATCTTGTAAATCTCAGTCAGGCGGATAATAAATGGTTATGGTATTTTCGAATAATAATAATAAATAAACAGAAAATAAAGATAGAAGTACTTATGTAGATCATCGATGGGAATTTTAGATAGGCGTATGAAGGTGCTGTGCTCCTTCTGAATCTCTGCTTTCCTACTACCTTCATCCCATCCTTCTTACTCCTTTCCATGGCAAGCTATATGTAGGGCATCACCGTTGTCAATGGCTACATCCCATCCTCTCAGTGAAAAAGGTCCAAATGCTCTGTCACGGCACGGCTAATCATCTATCGGTTCTCGATCATGCTGGAATAGAATCCTTTGATTCTTTTGCGTTTGTCATCACGCCCATCAATCGCGAGTTTGAAGCTCGTCACAGTCATTCAATCCCGGAATCCTACTCGGAATACCACAGAAAAGGTTTAGACTTTCCGGATTCTCATGAATGCCGCCATCAATTCTAGCTTATACCACGAAGACTTTGATCTCATGGAATGGAAGGCTCGGTTGTCAGGCGAGGGCAACCATGCGTCATGCATCAGGAATCCAAGAGATACACACTCTAGCTTTCGCTTGTAGAACGGAAGTGGTTGTCAGGCACGCGTTCATAGGGACGGATAATGATGAGTGTCACAGATCATCACATCCATCAGGTTGAAGTACGAGTAGTATCTTAGAACAGAAATAAGATTGAATTTGAATAAAAGATAGTAGTAATTGCATTAAAACTCGAGGTACAGCAGAGCTCCACACCCTTAATCTATGGTGTGTAGAAACTCCACCGTTGAAAATACATAAGTGATGAAGGTTCAGGCATGGCCGAATGGCCAGCCCCCAAAACGTGATCAATAGTCTCCTAAGATGAATAATGGGATAAAACCGAGACCAAAGATGTAACGTGGTCAAAAGACACTGAATACAATAGTAAAATGTTCTATTTATACTAGACTAGCTACTAGGGTTTACAGAAGTAAGTAATTGATGCAGAAATCCACTTCCGGAGTCCACTTGGTGTGTGCTTGGGCTGAGCTCGAGCTTTATATGTGCAGAGGCTTCTTTTGGAGTTGAACGCCAAGTTGTAACGTGTTTTTGGCGTTCAACTCTGGTTCGTGACGTGTTTATGGCGTTTGACTCCAGAATGCAGCAAGGAACTGGTGTTGAGCGCCAGTTTCCGTCGTTTAATCACGAATAAAGTATGGCTTATTATATATTGCTAGAAAGCTCTGGATGTCTACTTTCCAATGCCATTGAGAGCGCGCCATTTGGAGTTTTGTAGCTCCAGAAAATTTATTTCGAGTGCAGGGAGGTCAGAATCCAACAGCATCAGTAGTCCTTTGTTAGCCTTCTATCAGAGTTTTGCTCAGGTCCTTCAATTTCAGCTAGAAATTACCTGAAAACCTAGAAAAACACACAAACTCATAGTAAAGTCCAGAAATGTGAATTTAGCATAAAAACTAATGAAAACATCCCTAAAAATAGCTAGATTATACTAAAAATTATCTAAAAACAATGCCAAAAAGCGTACAAATTATCCGCTCATCATAACACCAAACTTAAATTGTTGCTTGTCCCCAAGCAACTAAAAATCAATTAGGATAAAAAGAAGAGAATATACTATAAATTCCAGAATATCAATGAATATTAGTCCTAATTAGATGAGCAGGACTTCTAGCTTTTTGCCTCTGAATAGTTTTGGCATCTCACTTTTTCCTTTGAAGTTTAGAATGATTGGCATCTATAGGAACTTAGAATTTCAGTTAGTGTTATTGATTCTCCTAGTTAAGTACGTTGATTCTTGAACACAGCTACTTTTTTGAGTCTTGGCCGTGGCCCTAAGCACTTTGTTTTCCAATATTACCACCGGATACATAAATGCCACAGACACATGACTGGGTGAACCTTTTCAGATTGTGACTCAACTTTGCTAAAGTCCCCAGTTAGAGGTGTCCAGAGCTCTTAAGCACACTCTTTTGCTTTGGATCACGACTTTAACCACTCAGTCTCAAGCTTTTCACTTGGACCTGCATGCCACAAGCACATGGTTAGGGACAGCTTGATTTAGCCGCTTAGGCCTGGATTTTATTTCCTTGGGCCCTCCTATCCATTGATGCTCAAAGCCTTGGATCCTTTTTACCTTTGCCTTTTGGTTTTAAGGGCTATTGGCTTTTTCTGCTTGCTTTTTCTTTTTCTTTCTATATTTTTTGCCACTTTTTTTTCGCAAGCTTTTGCTATTCACTGCTTTTTCTTACTTCAAGAATCAATTTCATGATTTTTTAGATTATCAATAGCATTTCTCTTTGTTCATCATTCTTTCAAGAGCCAACAATTTTAACATTCATAAACAACAAGATCAAAATTTATGCACTGTTGAATCATTCATTCAGAAAACAAAAAGTATTGTCACCACATCAATATAATTAAACTAATTTCAAAGATAAATTTGAAACTCATTTACTTCTTGTTCTTTTGTATTAAAAACATTTTTCATTTAAGAGAGGTGAAGGATTCATGGAATTATTCATAGCCTTAAGACATAGTTACTAAATACTAATGATCATGTAGTAAAGACACAAAACATAGATAAACATATAGCATAAAAAAATCGAAAAACAGAGAAATAAGAACAAGTATTGAATCCACCTTAGTGAGGGCGGCACTTTTTTGAAGGACCAATGGTTCTTTTTGAGCTCCTTTATGTCTCTTCCTTGCCTTTGTTGCTTGATCCCTAGTGATTTTGGTGCTCATATCCTTAGTTGCTCCCAATAATTGTGTGGAGGAAAATGTATCCCCTGAGGTATCTCAGGGATCTCTTGATTTGCAGTCAAATACTCTACTACTGAGCTATGGACCCTTGAGATGAATCTCTCCATCTCCCATGACTCAGAGGTGGAAGCTTTTGTCTTCTCTTTTCTCTCTTTTTTTTTTTTTTTGAGGTTTCTCTGGCCTTAGGTGCCATCAATGGTTATGGAAAAATAAAAAAGCTATGCTTTTACCACACCAAACTTAGAATGTTGCTCACCCTCGAGCAAAAGAAGAAAGAATGGAAGAAGAAGAAGAAGATATGGAGGAGAGGGAGAGATAGGTATGTTTCGGCCATATGGGTGGGATTGGTGGGAAAGAGATGATGGATGTGAGTGGTGAAGAGGTAATGGGGAAGAGAGTTATTGGATTGTGTGAAAAAGAGAGAAGGTGAGTTGAGGTAGGTAGGGATCCTGTGGGGTCCACAGATCCTGAGATGATCCTGTGGGGTCCACAGATCCTGAGGTGTCAAGGATTTAACATCCCTGCACTAATTGGGCACGTAAAATGCCCTCGGCATGCAATCCTGGCGTTCAACGCCAGATTGATGCTTGTTTCTGGCGTTGAACGCCAACTTCATGCTTGTTTTGGGCGTTCAACTCCTATTTGCAGCATGTTCCTGGCGTTAAACGCCAGATTGATGCTTGTTTCTGGCGTTCAGCGCCAGCTCTCCTCAGGGTGTATTCCTGGCATTTAAACGCCAGGATGTTGCTTGTTTCTGGCGTTCAACACCAGATTCATGCTCTTTTCTGCTGTTGAACGCCAGTCAGATGCTCCTTATTGGCGTTTAAACGCCAATAAGCCCTTCCTCTAGGGTGTGCTGTTTCTTCTGCTGTTTTTTATTTTGTTTTTAATTTTTGTATTTGTTTTGTGACTCCACATGATCATGAACCTAAGAAAACATAAAAGAACAATAAAATAAAAATAAAATTAGTTAAATAAAAAAAATTGGGTTGCCTCCCAATAAGTGCTCCTTTAATGTCACTAGCTTGACAGTGGGCTCTCATGGAGCCTCAAAGGTGATCAGGTCAATGTTGTAGACTCCCAACACCAAACTTAGAGTTTGAATGTGGGGATTCAACACCAAATTTAGAGTTTGGCTTTGGCCTCCCAACACCAAACTTAGAGTTTGATTGTAAGGGCTCTGTTTAACTCTGTATTGAGAGAAGCTTTTCATGCTTCCTCTCCATTGTTAAAGAAGAACACCCTTGGGTCTTAAACACAAGGTAGTCCCCATTCAATTGAAGGACTAATTATCCTCTATTAACATCTATCACAGCTCCTGATGTGGCTAGGAAAGGTCTTCCAAGGATGATGCATTCATCCTCCTCCTTCCTAGTGTCTAAGATTATGAAATCAGTAGGGATGTAAAGGCCTTCAACCTTTACCAACACGTCCTCTACCAATCCATAAGCTTGTCTTACTGACTTGTCTGCCATTTGTAATGAAAATATAGCAGGCTATACCTCAATGATCCCCAGCTTCTCCATTACAGAGAGTGGCATAAGATTTATGCCTGACCCTAGGTCACACAGAGCCTTTTCAAAGTTCATGGTGCCTATGGTGCAGGGTATTAAGAATTTGCTAGGATCTTGTCTCTTTTGAGGTAAAATTTGCTGAACCCATGTATCTAGTTCACTAATGAGCAAGGGAGGTTCACCTTCCCAAGTCTCATTACCAAATAACTTGGCATTCAGCTTTATGATGGCTCCTAGATATTGAGCAACTTGCTCTCCAGTTACATTTTTATCCTCTTCAGAGGAAGAATAGTTCTCAGAGCTCATGAATGGCAGAAGGAGGTTTAGTGGAATCTCTACGGTCTCTATATGAGCCTCATATTCCTTTGGGTCCTCAATAGGGAATACCTTCTTGCTTGAGAGACGTCCCATGAGGTCTTCCTCATTGGGATTCACGTCCTCTCCTTCCTCTCTAGGTTTGGCCATGTTGATTATATCAATGGCCTTGCACTCTCTTTTTGGATTCTCTTCAGTATTACTTGGGAGAGTACTAGGAGGAGTTTCAGTGACTTTCTTACTTAGCTGGCCCACTTGTGCCTCCAGATTTCTGATGGAGGACCTTGTTTCACTCATGAAACTTAAAGTGGCCTTGGACAGATCAGAGACTATATTTGCTAAGTTAGAGGTATTTTGCTTAGAATTCTCTGTCTGTTGCTGAGAAGATGATGGAAAAGGCTTGCTATTGCTTAGCCTGTTTCTTCCACCATCATTAAAGCCTTGTTGAGGCTTTTGTTGATCCATCCATGAGAAATTTGGTTGATTTCTCCATGATGAATTATAGGTGTTTCCATAAGGTTCACTGATAAACCCATTTGTAGGGTTTATCTTGTATTGATTTTTGGGGATTTTATCATCTTTTACCCACATTTATTCAATGAAATAGTGTGGTTTTGTATATTCTCCTTTAATTGTGCTTAAGAGTGAAAACATGCTTTTTGGGTCTTAAAATAGCTAAATATAATTTACCTTGATTCCATTAGATGCCTTGATATGTTTGTTAAGTGATTTCAGATTTAGGAGGCAAAGATTGGATCAAGGGAATGAAGAAAAAGCATTTAAAGTTGGAGAACTCATGAAGAAATGATGGAACCAAAAAGCTGTCAAGCCTGACCTCTTCGCACTTAATTGACCATAACTTGAGCTACAAAGGTCCAAATGATGCGGTTCCATTTGGGTTGGAAAGCTAACATCCTGGGCTTCGAAACGATATAAGATTTGCCATAGTTGCATCGCGCATAGGGGCACGCACGCGCACATTACGCAGACGCGCCGATGGTGGCACATGACCCACTTAATGCAACTCGTGGCCAGCGATTTTAGAAGCCTTGTGGGCCCAATCCAACTCATTTCTGATGCTATTTAAGCCAAGGATTGAAGGGGAATCAACATACTTTTGATCATTAGTCATAGTTTAGTTTTAGAAGTAGTTTTAAAGAGAGAAGCTCTCACTTCTCTCTAGGATTAGGAATTAGGGTTAGATTAGGATCTTATAGTTCTAGGTTTAATTCAAGTCTCCTTCTACTTCTACCTCCAATTGGTGATTGCTACACTTTGGTTCTTCTTTCTATCCCTATTCTCTTGTTGTAATTTCTCTTATTTTGTTTCTAGGTTTTGTAATTGAGATACTCTTGTTCTCTTTATTTTCTTTTAATAATGCAATTTGAGGTAATTCATGATAATTGTGATTTCCTTGATTGTTGTTGTTAATTCTTTGTATTCAATTGTTGTTATAATTCATTCTTGTTGTTTGCACCTTCCAAGTGTTTGATGAAATGCTTGGAAGGATGTTAGAGTAGGATTTTATGTTCTTGGCTTGAGAAGGTAACTTAGGATTTCTTGAGTTACTAGTGTCCAAGTGAGTAATAGTTGATAGCCATTGACTCTAGCCTTTATTAATCCAATTAGTGAAAAGTTAGGATTTATGGACTTGGATTGATATAGCTCACTTGACTTTCCTTTGTTATTTGATTAAAGGATGACTAAGTGGGATTAATCCTTGCAACTACCATACTTGTGGCTATTGATAATGATGAAGATTTCTTGACAACCAAACCTTGCCAAGACCATTTTGTTAATAGAATTTCATTACCATTTACTATTCATTTTTCTCATTCAAAACCCCAAAATAAATAAATCCATAACCAATAACAAGAACACTACCCTGCAAGTCCTTTGAGAGACGACCCGATGTTCAAATACTTCGGTTTATAGATTTTAGGGATTTGTACTTGTGACAAACAAATTTTTGTATGAAAGGATTATTGTTGGTTTAGAGACTATACTTTACAACGAGATTTCATTAGTGAAATTCTAAACCGTCAAAAATCTATTCATCAAAATGGCGTCGTTGCCGAGGACTTGCAATGGTGTTATGTTATTGGTTATTGTACATATGTGAATATTGTAAATAGCTTGTCTTTTGCTTGTTTACTAAATTTTGTTAGTTTTATTTCATTTTCCCACCATGAATTCTCACTTTGGCTATGAGTTTGGCCCTAATTGTGTTGTAGGAAATGTGAACTTCAATTATGACCCTCATTATAGATGGAACCAACAAAGATGGGAGGAGCCTCAAGGAATTGATCACTCCTATTGGCAACAACCTCCGGATACTTATAGGTATAATTCACATCCTAATGTATGTCAACTCAATGGCTATGGTGACTCTTTTTGTGACAATCAACCACCACCATATGCCTATGACTCTTATCCTCAACATGAACCTCAACCATACTCACAAGCCTTTCCATACCAAGCACCTTCCTATGATCCATATCCACCATATGACCAATCACACATACCATATTCTTATGACCATTATGAGCAAAAACCTTTAGAACTACCACAACCCTATCAAGATTACTACCATGAACCACCTCAACACTCACCATCTCCATGCCCTTGCCAAGAAGAACAACCTTCCTAGTATAAACCCTCTCTCCAAAATGATGAACCCTCTTATCCACCCCAAGCCCCGATAGATGATTCTCTTACCTTGCTACTTCAAGGACAAGCGGATATGCAAAGGAACACCTTAGAGTTTGTGACTAACTTGACCAAGGTAGTGCATACTTTAGCCTACAAATGTTTGAACACTCAAGGTGCTTTCGTGGCCATATGTGAAGAATCCATTGAAGATTATAGCATGAAGGAGAGATTGGAAAACCCAATGGAAAATAAGGGAGGCTATTTTGTATTAGAGCAATTGGAGGAGCCTATGGTTATTGAAGAAAAGGAAGAAGTGGTTAAAGATTTAGGAGACGTTGAGAGTCCATGGGAATGTAGCATCATGGAGAACTCTTCCAAGAAGCTTGATATTGATGTTGAAGAGGGTGCGCAACCTCTAAGGCATATCGTCGTTGGAGACTTGGAAGAGGTTTATCACGTGATGGATTCAATCATGGATGAATTTCTATCGACAATCGAATCCTCTCCCATTGGACATGGAGTTGAAATTATAGAAGAGTGTGCATAACCTCTCATACCCTTGGTGAGCAATGAGAAAGAGAGCTACCAAGAGGAAAATGTTGGCATGGTGTATATCGAAATTGAAGAATATGAAGAGGTTGACCAAGAAATGGATTTATTCATCAATGAATTTCTATCCAAAATTGAATCACCTCCCATTAGGCAAGAAATCAAAGTTCTTGAAGACAACACCAAGCCATGTGATAAAAGGGGAAAGGTTGAAATCGAGGAAGCTCGCAAAGAGGTGGAAATACACAAAGAAGAGCACAAGAAAGTAGACCTTGCATTGTCTAAGTGTGGGGAGGTCTCCCTTCCCGAGTCACCATCCAACACAACATTCAAGTGGGTAAAATTCTTATCCCTAAGCTTTACTTTCTCGCTTGAATATGGTTTGATTGAAACGAATGAACAACTTAGAGCTCTTTGTGGAATTAAAAGCAAGAATGAGTTGTGTAGTTGTTGCAAGTTAGGAATTAGGCTCATTAAGGTCAAAGCTTCAAGGTATAGGAACGATGATTGGAAGAATGCCACTTTACAAGGGTCTCGATGGAAGGCTTGGTATGTTAAAGAGAATTCTATATGTCAACCACCCGGAAAGAAAGAGTATGAAGACCAAATCGAAGACGGGCGAAAACAAGATATGGGATCCCGGTTTGCTATGTGAAGACCAACTATGGGGACTCATATCTTGGGTAGAACTTTGCCCAAGCTTGATGAAGATGGTTGAAAATTCTGTCAACCAATTGAGAAGCAAAGATCCTTGGAGATTCAAGGATGAGTACAAACATAAGCCAGCATGACAATAAGCTCCTCAAAATGTCCAACTTAAAGGCTTAAACTAAAAGTGCTAGGTGGGAGACACCCCACCATGGTAAACTCTTTCCATCCTCTTTTAGTTTTGTTTAATAAGTGATTTGAGTTGCCATTGTAGGTAGATTTTCATTTCATATTGATTTGTTTGTAAAGATTGGTTGTTAATATGTTGTATTCATTAGTAGTAGATGAATAAATCCTAAAATCAAATTGCATTTTTGTGAATTGTATGATATTTGATTGAATAAAGAAGAGTTTTAGACATTATAGGGAGCTCTTGGGCATTTTTTCTGCTTTTTGGGCCAAAAAAACGAGCATCGGTGCGCTAGCACGCTGTGCACGCGCGCGCGGATTGCACTTCCGCAACTTCTAGTACAAAAACCAGAGAGTTGTGCGCGCTTTGTGATAGCATTGTGCTGGGAGCACAATCTCATCCGTGCGTAAGCGCGCTGTGCGTGCACGCGCAGATTGTCTCTGTTGCATCCGCGCGTGAGCGCGCTGTGCGCGCGCGGATTTGCACCCTGCTTTTCTCCTTCATCCTTTCTCCTTCTTTCCTTTTTTCTTTTTCTTTCTCTTTCTATTTTTTTTCTTTTCCCTATTATTTTTCTCTTTTCCATTAAAAAAATTTTTTAATAATAATAATAAAAAAATAATAATAATAAAATAATAATAACTAAATAAATAAAATACTAAAAAAACCATAAAAAAACAAAAACAATTTTTTTCTTTCTTTTCTTCCATTTTCTTTTATTGTATTTGCTTATTTTCATTCATTGCATTTTAATTTTTTTTCTACCTTGTTCTCATTTTATTTTCTAAGTTTCTCATTTTAATAATGGTGTCGAACTTTCCTACTCAATTGTTGAGACCTTCTTGCATTATTTTGGTGTTTCTTGACTTGTTTGATATTGTTGGGTGATGAAACTTTTAAATCAATGCTTCATCTTGTATGACTCTTGTGTCTAGTGCATTGATATGACCTCATATTGTCTTTCATGACCCGCTTTTTCTCATTTGAACTTGATGCTCAATATACTATTCATGCTTTAACTTTACTCTTGCATCAAGCTTAATGATATGTGGTGCACGAAATTGTGATCTCTACTTTTCACAACTCAAACAATCCCCGGTAATGGCTCCAAAAACTTGGTGCTCAATACCATGGTCTAAACATAATTTCACAACTTCGCACAACTAACCAGCAAGTGCACTGGGTCGTCCAAGTAATAAACCTTACGCGAGTAAGGGTCGATCCCACGGAGATTGTTGGTATGAAGCAAGCTATGGTCATCTTGTAAATCTCAGTCAGGCAGATTTAAATGGTTATGGGTGATTTATGAATAAAGCATAAAATAAAGGATAGAGATACTTATGTAATTCGTTGGTGAGAATTTCAGATAAGCGTATGGAGATGCTTTGTCCCTTCTGTCTCTCTGCATTCCTACTGTCTTCATCCAATCCTTCTTACTCCTTTCCATGGCAAGCTGTATGTTGGGCATCACTGTTGTCAGTGGCTACAGTCCCGTCCTCTCAGTGAAAATGTTCAACGTACCCTGTCACGGCACGGCTAATCATCTGTCGGTTCTCAATCAGGTTGGAATAGAATCCATTGATTATTTTGCGTCTGTCACTAACGCCCAGCCTTCAGGAGTTTGAAGCTCATCACAGTCATTCAATCATTGAATCCTACTCAGAATACCACAGACAAGGTTTAGACCTTCCGGATTCTCTTGAATGCCGCCATCAATTCTAGCTTATACCACGAAGATTCTGATTAAGGAATCCAAGAGATAAACATTCTGGCCTTGTTTGCTTGTAGAACGGGAGTGGTTGTCAGGCACGCGTTCATAAGTGAGAATGATGATGAGCGTCACATAATCATCACATTCATCATGTTCTTGGGTACGAATGAATATCTTAGAATAAGAACAAGCTGAATTGAATAGAAGAACAATAGTAATTGCATTAATACTCGAGGTACAGCAGAGCTCCACACCTTAATCTATGGTGTGTAGAAACTCCACCGTTGAAAATACATAAGAACAAAAGTGATCATTGGCTTCGGCCCCAAAGAGGGAACCAGAAGAACCAAGATGATCTAAGAACTAGACATCCAAAGATGAAAATACAACAGCAAAAAGTCTTATTTGTAGAGAACTAGTAGCCTAGGGTTTACAGAAATGAGTAAATGACATAAAAATCCACTTTCGGGCCCACTTGGTGTGTGCTTGGGCTGAGCATTGAAGCATTTTTGTGTAGAGACTTTTCTTGGAGTTAAACGCTAGCTTTTGTGCCAGTTTGGGCGTTTAACTCCCATTCTTGTGCCAGTTCCGGCGTTTAACGCAGGGCAGTTTTGAGCTGATTTGGAACGCCGGTTTGAGCCATCAAATCTCAGGCAAAGTATGAACTATTATACATTGCTGGAAATGGTCTTCCTAGGATGATGCATTCATCATCTTCCTTCCTAGTGTCTAGGATTATGAAATCAGTAGGGATGTAAAGGCCTTCAACCCTTACTAGCACGTCCTCTACTATTCCATAAGCTTGTCTTATGGACTTATCTGCCAATTGTAATGAGAACAAGGCAGGTTGTACCTCAATGATTCCCAGCTTCTCCATTACAGAGAGTGGCATAAGATTTATCCCTGACCCAAGATCACATAGAGCTTTTTCAAAGCTCATGGTGCCAATGGTGCAAGGTATTAGGAATTTGCCAGGATCTTGTTTCTTTTGAGGTAAAGTCCTTTGAATCCAAGTATCTAGTTCACTAATGAGCAAGGGAGGTTCACTTTCCCAAGTCTCATTACCAAACAGCTTGGCATTCAGCTTCATGATAGCTCCTAAGTATTGAGCAACTTGCTCTCCAGTCACATTTTCATCCTCTTCAGAGGATGAATATTCTTCAGAGCTCATGAATGGCAGAAGGAGATTTAAAGGAATCTCTATGGTCTCTAGATGAGCCTCATATTCCTCAGGATCCTTAATAGGAAACTCCTTCTTGCCTGAGGGACGTCCCAGGAGGTCTTCCTCACTAGGATTTTCGTCCTCCTCCTCCCTAGTGCATTCGGCCACTTTGATTAAATCAATGGCCTTGCACTCTCCTTTTGGATTCTCTTCTGTATTGCTTGGGAGAATACTGGGAGGAGTGTCAATGACTTTTTTACTCAGCTGGCCCACTTGTGCCTCCAGATTTCTAATAGAGGATCTTGTTTCATTCATGAAACTAAAAGTGGCCTTTGACAGATCAGAGACTATATTTGCTAAATTAGAATTGTTTTGTTCAGAATTCTCTGTCTGTTGCTGAGAAGATGATGGATATGGCTTGCTATTGCCTAGCCTATTACATCCACCATTGTTAAAACCTTGTTGAGGTTTTTGTTGATCCCTCCAGGAGAAATTAGGATGATTTCTCCATGATGAGTTATAGGTGTTTCCATAAGGTTCACCTAAGTAATTAACCTCTGCCATGGCAGGGTTTTCAGGATCATAAGCTTCTTCAGAAGCTGCCTCTCTGGTACTATTGGATGCATGTTGCAATCCATTCAGATTTTGAGAGATCATGTTGACCTGTTGAGTCAACACTTTGTTCTGAGCCAATATGGCATTCAGAGCATCAATTTCAAGCACTCCTTTCTTCTGAGGTACCCCATTATTCACGGAATTCCTCTCAGAGGTGTACATAAACTGGTTGTTTGCAACCATGTCAATGAGTTCTTGAGCCTCTTCAGGCGTTTTCTTCAGGTGAATAGATCCACCTGCAGAATGGTCTAGTGACATTTTCGAAAACTCAGAGAGACCATAATAGAATATATCTAATATGGTCCATTCTGAAAACATGTCAGATGGACATCTCTTGGTCAACTGCTTGTATCTTTCCCAAGCTTCATAGAGGGATTCACCATCTTTTTGTTTGAAGGTTTGAACATCCACTCTCAGCTTGCTCAGCTTTTGAGGAGGAAAGAATTTATCTAAGAATGCAGTGACAAGCTTATCCCATGAGTCCAGGCTATCCTTGGGTTGTGAATCCAACCATACTCTAGCTCTGTCTCTTACAGCAAAAGGGAAAAGCATGAGTCTGTAGACTTCAGGATCAACTCCATTCGTCTTTACAGTCTCACAGATCTGCAAGAACTCAGTTAAAAACTGATAAGGATCTTCAGATGGAAGTCCATAAAACTTGCAGTTTTGTTGCATTAAAGCAACTAGCTGAGGTTTAAGCTCAAAGTTATTGGCTCCAATGGCAGGAATGGAGATGCTTCTTCCATCAAACTTGGACGTTGGTTTTGTGAAATCACCAAGCATTCTCCTTGCATTATTATTATTATTTTCGGCCATCTCCTTCTCTTGTTCGAAATTTTCTGAAAGGTTATTCCTGGATTGTTGTAATTTAGCTTCTCTTAATTTTCTCTTCAGAGTCCTTTCAGGTTCTGGATCAATTTCAACAAGAGTGCCTTTATCCTTGTTCCTGCTCATATGAAAGAGAAGAAAACAAGAAAAGAAAAAAGGAATCCTCTATGTCACAGTATAGCGATTCCTTTATGTTAGTAGAAAAAGAAAGGGGGTAGAAGAATGAAGAAGAGGGTTCGGATTTTTGGATGAGGAGAGGTGAAGAGAAGTGTTAGTAATTAAATAATTAAATAGAAGAAGAGAAGAGAGGGAGAAGAATTCGAAAATAATTTTTGAAAAAGAGGTTAGTAATTTTTCGAAAATCAAATATAATAGATAATTAAAATTAAAATTTAAAACAATTAAGAATTTTTGAAAAAGAGAGGGAGAATTTTCGAAAATTAGAGAGGGAAGAGTAGTTAGGTGGTTTTGAAAAAGATAAGAAACAAACAAAAAGTTAGTTAGTTTGATTGAAAAAGATTTGAAATCAAATTTTGAAAAAGATAGGAAGATAAGAAGATATTTTGAAATTAAATTTTGAAAAAGATAAAATTTTGAAAAAGATAAGATAAAAGATAAAAAGTTTTTTTAAAAAAAAGATATTTTGAAAAAAATTTAATTTTTAAAATTACTTAACTAGCAAGAAACTACAAGATAAGATTCTAGAATTTAAAGATTGAACCTTTCTTAACAAGAAAGTAACAAACTTCAAATTTTTGAACCAATCACATTAATTGTTAGCTAATTTTCGAAAATTTGATATAAAGATAAGAAAAAGATTTTGAAAATATTTTGAAAAAGATTTTTAAAATTTTCGAAATTTATAAAGAAAATGAAAAAGATATGATTTTTGAAAAAGATTTTACAAAGATAAGATTTTTAAAATTGAAATTTTGACTTGACTTGTAAGAAACAACTAATTTTGAAAAATTTTTGACCAAGTCAAACCAAAATTTCGAAATTTTGGAGGGAAATAAGGAAAAGATATTTTTGATTTTTAAATTTTTAATTATGAGAGAGAAAAACAACAAAAATACTCAATGCATGAAATTTTTAGATCAAAACAATGAATGCATGCAAGAATGCTATGAATGTCAAGATGAACACCAAGAACACTTTGAAGATCATGATGAACATCAAGAACATAATTTTGAAAAATTTTTTATGCAAAGAAAACATGCAAGACACCAAACTTAGAAATTTTTAATGCATGGAAAATATGAATGCAAAAATGCACATGAAAAACAACAAACAACACAAAACAAGAAATCATCAAGATCAAACAAGAGGACTTATCAAGAACAACTTGAAGATCATGAAGAACACTATGAATGCAAGGATTTTCGAAAAATGCAAGAAAATTTTTAAAAGCATGCAATTGACACCAAACTTAAAAATTAACACAGGATTCAAACAAGAAACACAAAATATTTTTGAATTTTATGATTTTCTAATTTTTTGGATTTTTATTAATTTTTTTTCGAAAATATAGTTTTGGAAAAAAAAAACGAAAAATAAAAAGAAAAGTTTTTGAAAAAGTTTTTGAAAAGAAAATTACCTAATCTGAGCAACAAGATGAACCGTCAGTTGTCCATACTCGAACAATCCCCGGCAACGGCGCCAAAAACTTGGAGGACGAAATTGTGATCACATGTTCTTTTGTTTGTAAAGGATGTATACTCTTAGGGCACTGTTTATTTTCTTAACTTGAATTCACAACTCCGTTCAACTAACCAGCAAGTGTACTGGGTCGTCCAAGTAATAACCTTACGTGAGTAAGGGTCGAATCCACAGAGATTGTTGGTATGAAGCAAGCTATGGTCACCTTATAGATCTCAGTCAGGCGAATTAAACATTATACTTGATTAGATTCAAATAATAAAATAGAAATAAATAATAAAAAGGATAGAAATACTTATGTAGATTCATTAGTAGAGGTATCAGTTAAGTATATGAAGATGCTGTATGACTCAAGGACGTCTGCCTTCCTACTGCTTCTACTCAATCCTTCTTACTCCTTCCCATGGCAAGCTTTGTATAGGGGTTCACCATCAACTGTGGCTACTTTCAATCCTCTCGGGGAAATATCCTATGCGGCTGTCACTCGCACAGCTAACCAGTCTGGAGGCATCACCCATGGCTGATGGCTACATCCCATCCTCGCAGTGAAAGCTAATGCTCACGCACTCTGTCACAGTACGGCCAATCACCGGTTGGTTCCCGCTCCTACTGGAATAGAATCCCTCTTTTGCGTCTGTCACTAACGCCCAGCAGGTTACAAGTTTGAAGCACGTCACAGTCATTCATTACCGGAATCCTACTCGGAATACCACAGACAAGGTGAGACTTTCCGGATTCCCAGGATCCTACTCGGAACACCACAGACAAGGTTGGACTTTCCGGATCCTCATAAATGCCGCCATCCATCTAGCTTATACCACGAAGATTCTGTTGGGGAATCTAAGAGATACACATTCAAGCCTTGTTGCATGTAGAACGGAAGTGGTTGTCAATCACGCGCGTTCATAAGTGAGAATGATAATGAGGGTTATCTAACTCATCACATTCATCATGTTCTTGGGTGCGAATGAATATCTTGGAATAAGAATAAGATAGAGACCGAATAAAAGAAAATAGAACTTCATTAATACTTGAGGTACAGCAGAGCTCCACACCCTTAATCTATGGTGTGCAGAAACTCCACCGTTGAAAATACATAAGTGAAAGAGGTTCAGGCATGGCCGAATGGCCAGCCCCCTAAACCGTGATCAATGATCTCCTAAGATGAAGAATAAAACAAAACTGAGACCAAAGATGTCTAATACAATAGATAAGTGTCCTATATATACTAGACTAGCTACTAGGGTTTACATGAGTAAGTAATTGATGCATAAATCCACTTCCGGGGCCCACTTGGTGTGTGCTTGGGCTGAGCTTGATCAATCCACGAGCTAAGGCATTTCTTGGCGTTGAACTTTGAGTTATGACGTGTTTTGGGCGTTCAACTCCGGATCATGACGTTTTTCTGGCGTTTAACTCCAGACAGCAGCATGAACTTGGCGTTTAACGCCATGTTACGTCGTCATTATTCGAATAAAGCATGGACTATTATATATTGCTGGAAAGCCCTGGATGTCTACTTTCCAACGCCGTTGAGAGCGCGCCAGTTGGAGTTCTGTAGCTCCAGAAAATCCATTTCGAGTTCAGGGAGGTCAGAATCCAACAGCATCAGCAGTCCTTTTGTCAGCCTTTTTCAGAGTTTTGCTCAAATCCCTCAATTTCAGTCAGAATTTACCTGAAATCACAGAAAAACACACAAACTCATAGTAAAGTCCAGAAATGTGAATTTAACATAAAAACTAATGAAAACATCCCTAAAAGTAGCTTAAACTTACTAAAAACTATATAAAAACAATGCCAAAAAGCGTATAAATTATCCGCTCATCACAACACCAAACTTAAATTGTTGCTTGTCCCCAAGCAACTGAAAATCAAATAGGATAAAAAGAAGAGAATATACTATAAAGTCCAAAATATCAATGAATATTAATTTAATTACATGAGCGGGACTTGTAGCTTTTTGCTTCTGAACAGTTTTGGCATCTCACTTTTTCCTTTGAAGTTTATGAATGATTGGCTTCTCTAGGAACTTAGAATTTCGGATAGTGTTATTGACTTTCCTAGTTAGGCATGTTGATTCTTGAACACAGCTACTTATGAGTCTTGGCTGTGGCCCTAAGCACTTTGTCTTCCAGTATTACCACCGGATACACAAATGCCACAGACACATAACTGGGTGAACCTTTTCAGATTGTGACTCAGCTTTGCTAAAGTCCCCAGTTAGTGGTGTCCAGAGCTCTTGAGCACACTCTTTTGCTTTGGATCACGACTTTAACCACTCAGTCTCAAGCTTTTCACTTGGACCTTCATGACACAAGCACATGGTTAGGGACAGCTTGATTTAGCCGCTTAGGCCTGGATTTAATTTCCTTGGGCCCTCCTATCCATTGATGCTCAAAGCCTTGGATCCTTGCTTTAAAATTTTCGCCCCTTCTTTTTTTTTTTTTTCACTGCTTTTTCTTGCTTCAAGAATCAATTTCATGATGTTTTTCAGATCATCAATAACATTTCTCTTTGTTCATCATTCTTTCAAGAGCCAACAATTTTAACACTCATAAACAACAAGATCCAAAGACATATGCACTGTTCATTCATTCATTCAGAAAACAAAAAGTATTGTCACCACATCAATATAATCAAACTAAATTCAATAATAATTTCGAAAATTATGTACTTCTTGTTCTTTTGAATTAAAACATTTTTCTTTTTAAGAGAGGTGAAGGACTAATGGAATTTATTCATAGCTTTAAGGCATGGTTACATACTAATGATCATGAAATGAAGACACAAAACATAGATAAACACAATAATTAGAAACCGAAAACAGAAAGAAATAAAGAACAAGGAATGAATCCACCTTTAGTGGCGTCTTCTTCTTGAAGGTCCAACAATGTCCTTAAGCTCTTCTATGTCCCTTCCTTGCCTTTGTTGCTCCTCCCTCATTGCTCTTTGATCTTCTCTTATTTTTTGGAGAATGATGGAGTGCTCATGATGTTCCACCCTTAATTGCTCCACATTATGGCTCAAATCTTCTAAGGAGGTGTTAAGTTGCTCCCAATAGTTGTTGGGAGGAAAGTGCATTCCTTGAGGCATTTGTTGATGATGAACTTCCTCATGTTCTCCTTGAGGGCCGTGAGGAACTTCTCTTGTTTGCTCCATCTTTTTCTTGGTGATGGGCTTGTCTTCTTCAATGGAGATATCTCCTTCTATGATAACTCCAGCTGAGTAACATAGATGGCATATAAGGTGGGGGAAGGCTAGCCGTGCCATGTATGAAGGCTTGTCAGCTATTTTGTAGAGTTCATTAGAGATGACTTCATGAACTTCCACCTCCTCTCCAATCATGATGCTATGAACCATGATGGCCCGATCCACAGTAACTTCAGATCGGTTGCTTGTAGGGATGATGGATCTTTGAATGAACTCCAACCATCCTCTAGCTACAGGCTTGAGGTCCAGTCTTCTTAGTTGGACTGGCTTGCCTTTGGAGTCTATTCTCCATTGGGCGCCTTCCACACAAATGTCCATTAGGACTTGGTCCAACCTTTGATTAAAGTTGACCCTTCTTGTGTAGGGGCGTTCATCACCTTGCATCATGGGTAAGTGAAACGCCAACCTCACATTTTCCGGACTGAAATCCAAGTATTTCCCCCTAACCATTGTGAGATAATTCTTTGGGCTTGGGTTCATACCTTGGTCATGGTTCCTAGTGATCCATGCATTGGCATAGAATTCTTGAACCATCAATAATCCGACTTGTTGCATGGGGTTGGTTATGACTTCCCACCCTCTTCTTTGAATTTCATGTCGGGTTTCCGGATACTCATTCTTTTTGAGCTTGAAAGGGACCTCAGGGATCACCTTCTTCTTTGCCACAACATCATAGAAGTGGTCTTGATGGCTCTTGGAGATGAATCTCTCCTTCTCCCATGACTCGGAAGTGGAAGCTTTTGCCTTCCCTTTTCCTTTTCTTGAGGAAACTCCGGTCTTGGGTGCCATTGATGGTGAATGAAAAACAAAAAGCTTAGGCTTTTTACCACACCAAACTTAAAATTTGCTCGTCCTCGAGCAAAAAAAGAAAAGAAGAGTAGAAGAAGAAGAAGAGAATTTAGGGAGAGCAGGAGAAGAGGGGGTTCGGCTATATGAGAGAAGAAGGGGTTGTGTTGTGTGAAAATGAAGAAAAAAAAGGAGAGGTATTTATAGGGATTGGACGAATAATTAATAGGGGTGGGCAAGGGTGGGAAATTGAATTTGAATTGGATGGAGGTAGGTGGGGTTTATGGGGAAGAGGAGGTTGATGTGAATGGTGAATGGGGTAATTGGGAAGAGAAATTGAGGTGATTGATGAAGAAGATGTTGGGAATTGTGACATGGGGAATCACATCACAAAAACTAGGATTGGGAAGTAAGGTAGGAATATGTTAGGTGGGGATCCTGTGGGATCCACAGATCCTGAGGTGGGGATCCTGTGGGGTCCACAGATCCTGAGGTGAAAAGAAATACCATTCCTTCACCCTACAGGCGTGTAAATTGCCTTCATGCACCATTCTGGCGTTCAAACGCCCATTGGTGCATGTTCTGGGCGTTAAACGCCCATGTAATGCTTGTTTCTGGCGTTGAACGCCAGTTTCAAGCTTGTTTCTGGCGTTCAGCACCAGATTGTCCTCTGTGTGCGCATCCTGGCGTTAAACGCCAGGTTGTTGCTTGTTTTGGGCGTTCAGCGCCAGAATGGTGCTCTGTTCTGGCGTTGAACGCCGGCCAGATGCACCTTCTGGGCGTTGAACGCCAGCCCGTGCGTCCTCCAGGGTGAAAAATTTTTTTCTTCTGTTTTTGACTCTGTTTTTAATTTTTTTGATTTTTTCGTGACTCCTCATGATCATGTACCTAATTAAACACAAAAATAACAAAGAAACAAATAAAATAAAATTGGATAAATAAAATTGGGTTGCCTCCCAACAAGCGCTTCTTTAATGTCAATAGCTTGACAGTGGCTCTCATGGAGCCACAAGGTGATCAGGTCAACTTAAGTGTGGTATTCCCAACACCAAACTTAGAGTTTGGATATGGGGTTTGGACACCAAACTTAGAGTTTGGTTGTGGCTTCACAACACCAAACTTAGAGTTTGACTGTGTGGGCTCTTCTTGACTCTGAACTGAGAGAAGCTCTTCATGCTTACTCTCTTTTGTCACAGAGGGATGGCCATGTGCCTGAAACACAAGGTAATCCCCATTCAATTGAAGGACTAACTCACCTCTGTTGACATCTATCACAGCTCCTGCTGTGGCTAGGAAAGGTCTTCCTAGGATGATGCATTCATCATCTTCCTTCCTAGTGTCTTGGATTATGAAATCAGTAGGGATGTAAAGGCCTTCAACCCTTACTAGCACGTCCTCTACTATTCCATAAGCTTGTCTTATGGACTTATCTGCCAATTGTAATGAGAACAAGGCAGGTTATACCTCAATGATTCCCAGCTTCTCCATTACAGAGAGTGGCATAAGATTTATCCCTGACCCAAGATCACATAGAGCTTTTTCAAAGCTCATGGTGCCAATGGTGCAAGGTATTAGGAATTTGCCAGGATCTTGTTTCTTTTGAGGTAAAGTCCTTTGAATCCAAGTATCTAGTTCACTAATGAGCAAGGGAGGTTCACTTTCCCAAGTCTCATTACCAAACAGCTTGGCATTCAGCTTCATGATAGCTCCTAAGTATTGAGCAACTTGCTCTCCAGTCACATCTTCATCCTCTTCAGAGGATGAATATTCTTCAGAGCTCATGAATGGCAGAAGGAGATTTAAAGGAATCTCTATGGTCTCTAGATGAGCCTCATATTCCTCAGGATCCTTAATAGGAAACTCCTTCTTGCCTGAGGGACGTCCCAGGAGGTCTTCCTCACTAGGATTTTCGTCCTCCTCCTCCCTAGTGCATTCGGCCACTTTGATTAAATCAATGGCCTTGCACTCTCCTTTTGGATTCTCTTCTGTATTGCTTGGGAGAATACTGGGAGGAGTGTCAATGACTTTTTTACTCAGCTGGCCCACTTCTGCCTCCAGATTTCTAATAGAGGATCTTGTTTCATTCATGAAACTAAAAGTGGCCTTTGACAGATCAGAGACTATATTTGCTAAATTAGAATTGTTTTGTTCAGAATTCTCTGTCTGTTGCTGAGAAGATGATGGATATGGCTTGCTATTGCCTAGCCTATTACATCCACCATTGTTAAAACCTTGTTGAGGTTTTTGTTGATCCCTCCAGGAGAAATTAGGATGATTTCTCCATGATGAGTTATAGGTGTTTCCATAAGGTTCACCTAAGTAATTAACCTCTGCCATGGCAGGGTTTTCAGGATCATAAGCTTCTTCAGAAGCTGCCTCTCTGGTACTATTGGATGCATGTTGCAATCCATTCAGATTTTGAGAGATCATGTTGACCTGTTGAGTCAACACTTTGTTCTGAGCCAATATGGCATTCAGAGCATCAATTTCAAGCACTCCTTCTTCTGAGGTACCCCATTATTCACGGAATTCCTCTCAGAGGTGTACATAAACTGGTTGTTTGCAACCATGTCAATGAGTTCTTGAGCCTCTTCAGGCGTTTTCTTCAGGTGAATAGATCCACCTGCAGAATGGTCTAGTGACATTTTCGAAAACTCAGAGAGACCATAATAGAATATATCTAATATGGTCCATTCTGAAAACATGTCAGATGGACATCTCTTGGTCAACTGCTTGTATCTTTCCCAAGCTTCATAGAGGGATTCACCATCTTTTTGTTTGAAGGTTTGAACATCCACTCTCAGCTTGCTCAGCTTTTGAGGAGGAAAGAATTTATCTAAGAATGCAGTGACAAGCTTATCCCATGAGTCCAGGCTATCCTTGGGTTGTGAATCCAACCATACTCTAGCTCTGTCTCTTACAGCAAAAGGGAAAAGCATGAGTCTGTAGACTTCAGGATCAACTCCATTCGTCTTTACAGTCTCACAGATCTGCAAGAACTCAGTTAAAAACTGATAAGGATCTTCAGATGGAAGTCCATAAAACTTGCAGTTTTGTTGCATTAAAGCAACTAGCTGAGGTTTAAGCTCAAAGTTATTGGCTCCAATGGCAGGAATGGAGATGCTTCTTCCATCAAACTTGGACGTTGGTTTTGTGAAATCACCAAGCATTCTCCTTGCATTATTATTATTATTTTCGGCCATCTCCTTCTCTTGTTCGAAATTTTCTGAAAGGTTATTCCTGGATTGTTGTAATTTAGCTTCTCTTAATTTTCTCTTCAGAATCCTTTCAGGTTCTGGATCAATTTCAACAAGAGTGCCTTTATCCTTGTTCCTGCTCATATGAAAGAGAAGAAAACAAGAAAAGAAAAAAGGAATCCTCTATGTCACAGTATAGCGATTCCTTTATGTTAGTAGAAAAAGAAAGGGGGTAGAAGAATGAAGAAGAGGGTTCGGATTTTTGGATGAGGAGAGGTGAAGAGAAGTGTTAGTAATTAAATAATTAAATAGAAGAAGAGAAGAGAGGGAGAAGAATTCGAAAATAATTTTTGAAAAAGAGGTTAGTAATTTTCGAAAATCAAATATAATAGATAATTAAAATTAAAATTTAAAACAATTAAGAATTTTTGAAAAAGAGAGGGAGAATTTTCGAAAATTAGAGAGGGAAGAGTAGTTAGGTGGTTTTGAAAAAGATAAGAAACAAACAAAAAGTTAGTTAGTTTGATTGAAAAAGATTTGAAATCAAATTTTGAAAAAGATAGGAAGATAAGAAGATATTTTGAAATTAAATTTTGAAAAAGATAAAATTTTGAAAAAGATAAGATAAAAGATAAAAAGTTTTTTTAAAAAAAAGATATTTTGAAAAGATTTAATTTTTAAAATTACTTAACTAGCAAGAAACTACAAGATAAGATTCTAGAATTTAAAGATTGAACCTTTCTTAACAAGAAAGTAACAAACTTCAAATTTTTTAACCAATCACATTAATTGTTAGCTAATTTTCGAAAATTTGATATAAAGATAAGAAAAAGATTTTGAAAATATTTTGAAAAAGATTTTTAAAATTTTCGAAATTTATAAAGAAAATGAAAAAGATATGATTTTGAAAAAGATTTTACAAAGATAAGATTTTTAAAATTGAAATTTTGACTTGACTTGTAAGAAACAACTAATTTTGAAAAATTTTTGACCAAGTCAAACCAAAATTTCGAAATTTTGGAGGGAAATAAGGAAAGATATTTTGATTTTTAAATTTTTAATTATGAGAGAGAAAAACAACAAAAATACTCAATGCATGAAATTTTTAGATCAAAACAATGAATGCATGCAAGAATGCTATGAATGTCAAGATGAACACCAAGAACACTTTGAAGATCATGATGAACATCAAGAACATAATTTTGAAAAATTTTTGATGCAAAGAAAACATGCAAGACACCAAACTTAGAAATTTTTAATGCATGGAAAATATGAATGCAAAAATGCACATGAAAAACAACAAACAACACAAAACAAGAAATCATCAAGATCAAACAAGAGGACTTATCAAGAACAACTTGAAGATCATGAAGAATACTATGAATGCAAGGATTTTCGAAAAATGCAAGAAAATTTTTAAAAGCATGCAATTGACACCAAACTTAAAAATTAACACAGGATTCAAACAAGAAACACAAAATATTTTTGAATTTTATGATTTTCTAATTTTTTGGATTTTTATTAATTTTTTTTCGAAAATATAGTTTTGGAAAAAAAACGAAAAATAAAAAGAAAAGTTTTTGAAAAAGTTTTTGAAAAGAAAATTACCTAATCTGAGCAACAAGATGAACCGTCAGTTGTCCATACTCGAACAATCCCCAGCAACGGCGCCAAAAACTTGGAGGACGAAATTGTGATCACATGTTCTTTTGTTTGTAAAGGATGTATACTCTTAGGGCACTGTTTATTTTCTTAACTTGAATTCACAACTCCGTTCAACTAACCAGCAAGTGTACTGGGTCGTCCAAGTAATAACCTTACGTGAGTAAGGGTCGAATCCACAGAGATTGTTGGTATGAAGCAAGCTATGGTCACCTTATAGATCTCAGTCAGGCGAATTAAACATTATACTTGATTAGATTCAAATAATAAATAGAAATAAATAATAAAAAGGATAGAAATACTTATGTAGATTCATTAGTAGAGGTATCAGTTAAGTATATGAAGATGCTGTATGACTCAAGGACGTCTGCCTTCCTACTGCTTCTACTCAATCCTTCTTACTCCTTCCCATGGCAAGCTTTGTATAGGGGTTCACCATCAACTGTGGCTACTTTCAATCCTCTCGGGGAAATATCCTATGCGGCTGTCACTCGCACAGCTAACCAGTCTGGAGGCATCACCCATGGCTGATGGCTACATCCCATCCTCGCAGTGAAAGCTAATGCTCACGCACTCTGTCACAGTACGGCCAATCACCGGTTGGTTCCCGCTCCTACTGGAATAGAATCCCTCTTTTGCGTCTGTCACTAACGCCCAGCAGGTTACAAGTTTGAAGCACGTCACAGTCATTCATTACCGGAATCCTACTCGGAATACCACAGACAAGGTGAGACTTTCCGGATTCCCAGGATCCTACTCGGAACACCACAGACAAGGTTGGACTTTCCGGATCCTCATAAATGCCGCCATCCTTCTAGCTTATACACGAAGATTCTGTTGGGGAATCTAAGAGATACACATTCAAGCCTTGTTGCATGTAGAACGGAAGTGGTTGTCAATCACGCGCGTTCATAAGTGAGAATGATAATGAGGGTTATCTAACTCATCACATTCATCATGTTCTTGGGTGCGAATGAATATCTTGGAATAAGAATAAGATAGAGACCGAATAAAAGAAAATAGAACTTCATTAATACTTGAGGTACAGCAGAGCTCCACACCCTTAATCTATGGTGTGCAGAAACTCCACCGTTGAAAATACATAAGTGAAAGAGGTTCAGGCATGGCCGAATGGCCAGCCCCCTAAACCGTGATCAATGATCTCCTAAGATGAAGAATAAAACAAAACTGAGACCAAAGATGTCTAATACAATAGATAAGTGTCCTATATATACTAGACTAGCTACTAGGGTTTACATGAGTAAGTAATGATGCATAAATCCACTTCCGGGGCCCACTTGGTGTGTGCTTGGGCTGAGCTTGATCAATCCACGAGCTAAGGCATTTCTTGGCGTTGAACTTTGAGTTATGACGTGTTTTGGGCGTTCAACTCCGGATCATGACGTTTTTCTGGCGTTTAACTCCAGACAGCAGCATGAACTTGGCGTTTAACGCCAAGTTACGTCGTCATTCTTCGAATAAAGCATGGACTATTATATTGCTGGAAAGCCCTGGATGTCTACTTTCCAACGCCGTTGAGAGCGCGCCAGTTGGAGTTCTGTAGCTCCAGAAAATCCATTTCGAGTGCAGGGAGGTCAGAATCCAACAGCATCAGCAGTCCTTTTGTCAGCCTTTTTCAGAGTTTTGCTCAAATCCCTCAATTTCAGTCAGAATTTACCTGAAATCACAGAAAAACACACAAACTCATAGTAAAGTCCAGAAATGTGAATTTAACATAAAAACTAATGAAAACATCCCTAAAAGTAGCTTAAACTTACTAAAAACTATATAAAAACAATGCCAAAAAGCGTATAAATTATCCGCTCATCAATGGGCTTGTCCTCATCAATGAGGATGTCTCCCTCTATGTCAATTCCAACTGAATAACAGAGGTGACAAATGAGATGAGGAAAGGCTAACCTTGCCAAGGTAGAGGACTTGTCCGCCACCTTATAAAGTTCTTGGGCTATAACCTCATGAACTTCTACTTCTTCTCCAATCATGATGCTATGAATCATGATGGCCCGGTCTATAGTAACTTCGGACCGGTTGCTAGTGGGAATGATTGAGTGTTGGATAAACTCCAACCATCCCCTAGCCACGGGCTTGAGGTCATGCCTTCTCAGTTGAACCGGCTTCCCTCTTGAATCTCTCTTCCATTGAGTGCCCTCTTCACAAATGTCTATGAGGACTTGGTCCAACCTTTGATCAAAGTTGACCCTTCTAGTGTAAGGGTGTTCATCTCCTTGCATCATGGGCAAGTTGAATGCCAACCTTACATTTTCTGGACAAAAATCTAAGCATTTCCCCCGAACCATTGTAAGCCAATTCTTTGGGTCTGGGTTCACACTTTGATCATGGTTCTTGGTGATCCATGCATTGGCATAGAACTCTTGAACCATCAAGATTCCGACTTGTTGAATGGGGTTGGTAAGAACTTCCCAACCTCTTCTTCGGATCTCATGTCGGATCTCCGGATATTCACTCTTCTTGAGTTTGAAAGGGACCTCGAGGATCACCTTCTTCATGGCCACAACTTCATAGAAGTGGTCTTGATGCACCCTTGAGATGAATCTCTCCATCTTCCATGACTTGGAGGTGGAAGCTTTTGCCTTCCCTTTCCTCTTTCTAGAGGTTTCTCCGGCCTTGGATGCCATAAATGGTTATGGAAAAACAAAAAGTAATGCTTTTACCACACCAAACTTAGAAGGTTTGCTCGTCCTCGAGCAAAAGAAGAAAGAAGAGAGTAGAAGAAGAAGAAATGAAGGAGATGGAGATGGCTTTGTTATTCGGCCAAAGGGAGAGAAGTAGTGTTTAGGTGATTGGTGAGTGGGTGAAGAAGAGAGAGAGGGTGGTGGGGTAGGTGGGGATCCTGTGGGGTCCACAGATCCTGAGGTGTCAAGGAAAAGTTATCCCTACACCAAGTGGCGAGCAGAAATGCTCTCTGTGCCAATTCTGGCGTTAAACTCCGGGCTGGTGCCCATTTCTGGCGTTTAACGCCAGCTTCTTGCCCTTTCCTGGCGTTTAACGCCAGTCTGGTGCCCCTTTCTGGCCTTAAACGCCCAGAATGGTGCCAGACTGGGCGTTAAACGCCCATTTGCTACCCTTACTGGCGTTTAAACGCCAGCAAGATCTTCCTCCAGGGTGTGCTATTTTTCTTTCTGTTTTTCATTCTATTTTTGCTTTTTCAATTGATTTTTCGGCTTCCCATGATCATCAACCTACAGAAAACATGAAATAACAAAGGAAAATAGATTAAATATAACATTGGGTTGCCTCCCAACAAGCGCTTCTTTAATGTCAGTAGCTTGACAGTGGGCTCTCATGGAGCCTCACAGATACTCAGAGCAATGTTGGAACCTTCCAACACCAAACTTAGAGTTTGAATGTGGGGGTTCAACACCAAACTTAGAAGTTGGTTGTGGCCTCCCAACACCAAACTTAGAGTTTGACTGTGGGGGCTCTGTTTAGCTCTGTTTTGAGAGAAGTTCTTTATGCTTCCTCTCCATGGTGACAGAGGGATATCCTTGAGCCTTAAACACAACGGATTCTTCATTCACTTGAATGATCAATTCTCCTCTGTTAACATCAATCACAGCCTTTGCTGTGGCTAGGAAGGGTCTGCCAAGGATGACAGATTCATCCATGCACTTCCCAGTCTCTAGGACTATGAAATCAGCAGGGATGTAATGGTCTTCAATTTTTACCAGAACATCCTCTACAAGTCCATAAGCTTGTTTTCTTGAATTGTCTGCCATCTCTAGTGAGATTCTTGCAGCTTGTACCTCAAAGATCCCTAGCTTCTCTATTACAGAGAGAGGCATGAGGTTTATACTTGACCCTAAGTCACACAGAGCCTTCTTATAGGTCATGGTGCATATGGTACAAGGTATTGAGAACTTTCCAGGGTCCTGTCTCTTTTGAGGTAATCTCTGCCTAGACAAGTCAACCAGTTCTTTAGTGAGCAAAAGGGGTTCATCCTCCCAAGTCTCATTACCAAATAACTTGTCATTTAGCTTCATGATTGCTCTAAGGTATTTATCAACTTGCTCTTCAGTGACATATTCATCCTCTTTAGAGGAAGAATATTCATCAGAGCTCATGAATGGCAGAAGTAAATCCAATGGAATCTCTATGGTCTCATTATGAGCCTCAGATTCCCATAGTTCCTCATTAGGGAACTCATTGGAGGCCAGTGGACGTCCCTTGAGGTCTTCCTCAGTGGCGATCACTGCCTCTTCCTCCTCTTCAAGTTCGGCCATGTGGGTCATGTTAATGGCCTTGTATTCTCCTTTTGGATTCTCTTCTGTATTGCTTGGAAAAGTACTAGGAGGGAGTTTAGTAATTTTCTTGCTCAGCTGTCCCACTTGTGCCTCCAAGTTTCTAATGGAGGACCTTATTTCAGTCATGAAACTTTGAGTGGTTTTGATTAGATTAGAGACCATGGTTGCTAAGTCAGAGTGGCTCTGCTTAGAACTCTCTGTCTGTTGCTGAGAAGATGATGGAAAAGGCTTGCCATTGCTAAACCTGTTTCTTCCACCATTATTGTTGTTGAAACCTTGTTGAGGTCTCTGTTGATCCTTCCATGAGAGATTTGGATGATTTCTCCATGAAGAATTATAGGTGTTTCCATAGGGTTCTCCCATGTAATTCACCTCTTCCATTAAAGGGTTCTCAGGATCATAAGCTTCTTCTTCAGATGAAGCGTCCTTAGTACTGCCTGGTGCAGCTTACATTCCAAACAGACTTTGAGAAATCATATTGACTTGCTGAGTCAATATTTTATTCTGAGCCAGTATGGCATTCAGAGTATCAATCTCAAGAACTCCTTTCTTCTGATTTGTCCCATTGTTCACAGGATTCCTTTCAGAAGTGTACATGAATTGATTATTTGCAACCATTTCATTGAGTTCTTGAGCTTCTGTAGGCATCTTCTTCAGATGAAGAGATCCTCCAGCAAAGCTATCCAAAGACATCTTGGACAGCTCAGACAGACCATCATAGAAGATACCTATGATGCTCAATTCAGAAAGCATGTTAGAAGGACACTTTCTGATCAATTATTTGTATCTTTCCCAAGGTTCATAGAGGGATTCACCTTCCTTCTGTCTGAAGGTTTGGACTTCCACTCTAAGCTTACTCAATTTTTGAGGTGGAAAGAACTTTGCCAAGAAGGCATTGACTAGCTTTTTCCAAGAGTTCAGGCTTTCTTTAGGTTGTGAGTCCAACCAAATCCTAGCTCTGTCTCTTACAGCAAAAGGGAGTAGCATAAGTCTGTAGACCTCAGGGTCAACCCCATTAGTCTTGACAGTGTCACAGATTTGCAAGAACTCAGCTAAAAACTGATGAGGATCTTCCAATAGAAGTCCATGGAACTTGCAATTCTGTTGCATCAGAGAAACTAATTGAGGCTTAAGCTCAAAGTTGTTTGCTCCAATGGCAGGGATAGAGATGCTTCTCCCATAGAAGTCGGGAGTAGGTGCAGTAAAGTCACCCAGCACCTTCCTTGCATTGTTGGCATTGTTGTTGTTTTCGGCTGCCATGGGTTCTTCTTCTTTGAAGACTTCTGTTAGGTCCTCTACAGAGAGTTGTGCCTTAGCTTCTCTTAGCTTTCACTTCAAGGTCCTTTCAGGTTCAGGGTCAGCCTCAACAAGAATGCTTTTGTCTTTGCTCCTGGTCATATGAAAGAGAAGAGAACAAGAAAATATGGAATCCTCTATGTCACAGTATAGAGATTCCTTGAGGTGTCAGAGGAAAAGAAAAATAGAAGGAAGAGGTAAAAGAATTTGAACTTATCAAGAAAGATGGAGTTCGAATTGTGTATTAAGGAGGAGTGTTAGTCCATAAATAGAAGGATGTGAGAAGAGGGGAAGAAATTTTTGAAAATAAATTAAAAAGATTTTAAAAACATTTTGAAAAAATACTAATTGATTTTCGAAAACTAAGAGTGGAAAAGAAATCAAGTGATTTTTGAAAAAGATTTTGAAATTAGAAATTAAAAAGATATGATTAAAAACTATTTTGAAAAAGATGTGATTAAAAGATATGATTGAAAAGATATAGTTTTTAAAAAGATGTGATTGAGAAGATATGATTTGAAAAACAATTAAAAAAGATTTGATTTTAAAAAATTAATGACTTGGCTAACAAGAAAATATATGATTCAGACATTAAACATTTCTCAACAGAAAAGGCAACATACTTGAAATGTTGAATCAAATCATTAATTGATAGCAAGTATTTTTTGAAAATGGAAAGAAATTAATTTTGAAAAAAGATTTGATTGAAAAGATTTGATTTGAAAAAGATTTGATTTTGAAAAATTTTGAAAACTTGAAAGAAATTTGAATTAAAACAGAATCTTCCCTCTTGTTCCATCCTGGCGTTAAACGCCCAGAATGGTATCCATTCTGTACCATTCTGGCGTTTAACGCCCAAAACACTACCCTTTTGGGCGTTAAACGCCCAACCAGGCACCCTGGCTGGCGTTTAAACGCCAGTTTTCCTTCTTCACTGGGCGTTTTGAACGCCCAGCCTTTTCTATGTAATTCCTCTGCTGTATGTTCTGAATCTTCAATTCTCTGTATTATTGACTTGAAAAGACACAAATTAAAATTTTTTTTGGATTTTTAATAATCAAAATGTAACTAAAATCAAATAACAATGCATGCAAGACACCGAACTTAGCAGTTTGTATACCATTGACACTAACAAAATGAGAATGCATATGAAAAATAACAAAACACTCAAGACAAGAGAATTTAAAGATCAGAATCAAGGAAATCATCAAGAACAACTTGAAGATTAATGAAGACACATGCATGAATTCAAAAAATGCAAGAAGAACAGAAACATGAAATTGACACCAAACTTAAAATGAGACACTAGACTCAACAAGAAACATGAGAATATTTTTGGTTTTTATGATTTTGTAATTTTTTTTGGATTTTTTTTGAAAATTAAGTGGAAAAGAAAATAAAGATATCAAAATTCTTAATGAGAATTCCAGGAATCATGCAATGTTAGTCTAAAGCTTTAGTCTAAAGAAATTAGACATGGCTAGCCAAGCTTCAGCAGGACATTGCATTCAAGAGCTAAATTGATGAGGATCAATCAGCTTTGGTGATGATAAGAACATCACTTTGAAACACTAGAATTCATTCTTAAGAACTCTGAAAAATACCTAATCTAAGCAACAAGATGAACCGTCAGTTGTCCAAACTCGACAATCCCCGGCAACGGCGCCAAAAACTTGGTGCACGAAATTGTGATCTCTACTTTTCACAACTCAAACAATCCCCGGTAATGGCTCCAAAAACTTGGTGCTCAATACCATGGTCTAAATAAACATACTTTCACAACTTTGCACAACTAACCAGCAAGTGCACTGGGTTGTCCAAGTAATAAACCTTACGCGAGTAAGGGTCAATCCCACGGAGATTGTTGGTATGAAGCAAGCTATGGTCATCTTGTAAATCTCAGTCAGGCAGATTCAAATGGTTATGGGTGATTTATGAATAAAGCATAAAATAAAGGATAGAGATACTTATGTAATTCGTTGGTGAGAATTTCAGATAAGCGTATGGAGATGCTTTGTCCCTTCCGTCTCTCTGCTTTCCTACTGTCTTCATCCAATCCTTCTTACTCCTTTCCATGGCAAGCTGTATGTTGGCCGTCACCGTTGTCAGTGGCTACAGTTCCGTCCTCTCAGTGAAAATGTTCAACGCACCCTGTCACGGCACGGCTAATCATCTGTCGGTTCTCAATCAGGTTGGAATAGAATCTATTGATTCTTTTGCGTCTGTCACTAACGCCCAACCTTCAGTTGTTTGAAGCTCGTCACAGTCATTCAATCATTGAATCCTACTCAGAATACCACAGACAAGGTTTAGACCTTCCGGATTCTCTTGAATGCCGCCATCAATTCTAGCTTATACCACGAAGATTCCGATTAAGGAATCCAAGAGATAAACATTCTGGCCTTGTTTGCTTGTTGAACGGGAGTGGTTGTCAGGCACGCGTTCATAAGTAAGAATGATGATGAGCATCACATAATCATCACATTCATCATGTTCTTGGGTACGAATGAATATCTTAGAATAAGAACAAGCTGGATTGAATAGAAGAACAATAGTAATTGCATTAATACTCGAGGTACAGCAGAGCTCCACACCTTAATCTATGGTGTGTAGAAACTCCATCGTTGAAAATAAATAAGAACAAAAGTGATCATTGGCTTCGCCCCCAAAGAGGGAACCAGAAGAACCAAGATGATCTAAGAACTAGACGTCCAAAGATGAAAATACAATAGCAAAAAGTCCTATTTGTAGAGAATTAGTAGCCTAGGATTTACAGAAATGAGTAAATGACATAAAAATCCACTTCCGGTCCCACTTGGTGTGTGCTTGGGCTGAGCATTGAAGCATTTTCGTGTAGAGACTTTTCTTGGAGTTAAACGCCAGCTTTTGTGCCAGTTTGGGTGTTTAACTCCCAATCTTGTGCCAGTTCCGGCGTTTAACGCCGGGCAGTTTTGAGCTGATTTGGAACGCCGGTTTGGGCCATCAAATCTCGAGCAAAGTATAGACTATTATATATTTCTGGAAAGCCCAGAATGTCGTCTTTCCAATGCCGTTGAGAGCGCGCCAATTGGGCTTCTGTAGCTCCAGAAAATCCACTTCGAGTGCAGGGAGGTCAGAATCCAACAGCATCTGCAGTCCTTTTCAGTCTTTGAATCAGATTTTTGCTCAGGTCCCTCAATTTCAGCCAGAAAATACCTGAAATCATAGAAAAGCACACAAACTCATAGTAAAGTCCAGAAAAGTGAATTTTAACTAAAAACTAATAAAAATATAATAAAAACTAACTAAAACATACTAAAAACATACTAAAAACATACTAAAAACAATGCCAAAAAGCGTATAAATTATCCGCTCATCAATATGCCTTAGCTTACATTGTTTTCTCACTCACATGCTTAGCTAACATGTAGTAGAGAATCATACTCTTATTTTGCATTAGCCCCCGCGTATGTTCTATTTACTTTGATATCTTTGTTGTATGCTTAATTTTCTTTCTTTTTCTCTCCTTTTAGGCTGGCCATCAGGAAAGGAGGAAATGGAAAAGCTTTTAAATGGGGCAACAAACAAGTCATCCGCACAACATTTTGAAGGAGCTCGTCAATTGTAGCAACCCATCCACCTTGCTCTTCTTTGCATGCACCGAGGACAGTGCAATCTTCAAGTGTGGGGAGGTCGTTTGACCGATCTCCATGGGTAACAATTTTCTTTCAACACCAAATTTTTTATTTTCTTTGTTAGATTAGCTATTGCATTGCATGATAGGTTGCATGTTAGTTAGAATTTATACATATTCTTACCACTTCTTTCTTATTAGGACTACTTGGTTAGGGTGATAATTTCTTTTCCAAGAAACTGTTTTAGGGCACCCTACCAATTTGAAAAAAAAAATTGTTGAACTTGCTTGAAAGAATTTATTTTGGAACATGGTTTTTGAGCTAAGAACACACAAGCATGTGAGATTTGAGCCTAATTGTGTGGTTACATCTTATAACCACTTATTTTTCCTTCTTGTGTGCATTATTCTCTTTCTATGGTTGTAATCTTTGATTTGTTTGATTCTTTATGTCCATTATTTTATGTATTCATGCATTTATATGATTGAGGCCATTGTTTCATTAGCTCACTTACCCAAATAGCCTACCTTTTATCAACTTTTGTTAGCCAACTTTGAGCCTACGCTTAACCCACTTGTTCTTTAATTTAGCACATTACAAGCCTTAAAGCGAAAAATAATAATTGTCCTCTATTTGGATCTTCGATTAGCTTAGGCTAGTGTGTGTGAGTATCATTCAAGTGTGGAAACCTTGAGACATTAGGGGAGTAAAAGGATGGTTTTGTATTTTTATTGGAAATATTGGGAATTGGGTACATACTCATGTATTAATTAAAATGTATAGACCTTATGCATTGATGTTCTTGTATGTAGCTTGAAAGGAAGAAAAAAATGAGAAAAAAATAAAAGAAAAAAAAGAAAGAAAAAGGGAAAAATGTAGATATCAAAAAGAAAAGAAGAAAGAAAATAGAAAAGAAAGAAAAAGAAGAAAAAGAAAGCAATAAAAAGGGACAAAATGCCCCAAAGTAAAGCTCAATAAAGAATCAATGCATAAGTGTTGTGAAAGGAAAAGGAAATGCATGAGTATGTGAAAAAATGAAAAATGGGTAGTTAGGATATAACTTAATTGTATAGAATGTCATAGGTTAGGTGTGAAGTTTAAGCTTATCAAAGATTCAAATTTCAAGCTCACTTGACCAAATATGCACCTACCTTGACCCTAGCCCCATTAAAACCTATGAAAAGACCTCATGATGAATGTATGCATGCATTGAATAAATGTTGATTGTTAGATGAAAAACAAATCTTGGAAAGCATGATTAGGGGAGAATTGAGAGAATTAACCCTATACACTTGAGCGACTAGAGTGCAAACACTTCCAGTGAGGGTTCGATGCTCAATTCCTTGACTCTTGGCTTTCATGAGTGTTCTTCTCGCAAGTCTACTTGAACTTCATTTTGATATTCGAATTGGTAGGATTCATGAATCGTTATATGATCTTGGCCCTACTTGTGCATGTATGACTTGGAGGATTGATTTATTTTTAACCAAGTAGGTAAAACCATTTTGCATTTAGTTGCATCCATTTAGATAGTTGCATATAGTTTAGGTTGTATATAGTTTATTTACATGGAATAAATGTTGATACCCTTTGTTTCTCTCTTGGCTTAAGCATGAGGACATGCTTAGTTTAAGTGTGAGGAGGTTGATAAACCCCATTTGTAGGGTTTATCTTGTATTGATTTTTGGGGATTTTATCACCTTTTACCCACATTTATTCAATGAAATAGCGTGGTTTTGTATATTCTCCTTTAATTGTGCTAAAGAGTGAAAACATGCTTTTTAGGTCTTAAAATAGCTAAATGTAATTTACCTTGATTCCATTAGATGCCTTGATATGTTTGTTAAGTGATTTCAGATTTAGGAGGCAAAGATTGGATCAAGGGAATGAAGAAAAAGCATGTAAAGTTGGAGAACTCATGAAGAAATGATGGAACCAAAAAGTTGTCAAGCCTGACCTCTTCGCACTTAATTGACCATAACTTGAGCTACAGAGGTCCAAATATTGCGGTTCCATTTGGGTTGGAAAGCTAACATCCTGGGCTTCAAAGCGATATAAGATTTGTCATAGTTGCATCGTGCATAGGGGCGCGCACGTGCACAGTACACGGACACGACGATGGTGGCACATGACCCACTTAATGCAACTCGTGGCCAGCGATTTTAGAAGCCTTGTGGGCCCAATCCAACTCATTTCTGATGCTATTTAAGCCAAGGATTAAAGGGGAATTAACATACTTTTGATCATTAGTCATAGTTTAGTTTTAGAAGTAGTTTTAGAGAGAGAAGCTCTCACTTCTCTCTAGGATTAGGAATTAGGGTTAGATCAGGATCTTATAGTTCTAGGTTTAATTCAAGTCTCCTTCTACTTCTACCTCCAATTGGTGATTGCTACACTTTGGTTCTTCTTTCTATCCCTATTCTCTTGTTGTAATTTCTCTTATTTTGTTTATAGGTTTTGTAATTGAGATACTCTTGTTCTCTTTATTTTCATTTAATAATGCAATTTGAGGTCATTCATGATAATTGTGATTTTCTTGATTGTTGTTGTTAATTCTTTGTATTCAATTGTTGTTATAATTCATTCTTGTTGTTTGCACCTTCTAAGTGTTTGATGAAATGCTTGGAAGGATGTTAGAGTAGGATTTTATGTTCTTGGCTTGAGAAGGTAACTTAGGATTTCTTGAGTTACTAGTGTCCAAGTGAGTGATAGTTGATAGCCATTGACTCTAGCCTTCATTAATCCAATTAGTGAAAAGTTAGGATTTATGGACTTGGATTGATATAGCTCACCTGACTTTCCTTTGTTATTTGATTAAAGGATGACTAAGTGGGATTAATCCTTGCAACTACCATACTTGTGGCTAGTGATAATGATGAAGATTCTTGACAACCAAACCTTGCCAAGACCATTTTGTTAATAGAATTTCATTACCATTTACTATTCATTTTTCTCATTCAAAACCCCAAAATAAATAAATCCATAACCAATAATAAGAACACTACCCTGCAAGTCCTTTGAGAGACGACCCGAGGTTCAAATACTTCGGTTTATAGATTTTAGGGGTTTGTACTTGTGACAAACAAATTTTTGTATGAAAGGATTATTGTTGGTTTAGAGACTATACTTTACAACGAGATTTCATTAGTGAAATTCTAAACCGTCAAAAATCCATTCATCATTCACCCATGTAATTTACCTCTGCCATTGCTGGGTTCTCAGGATCATAAGCTTCTTCTTCAGAAGATGCCTCTTTAGTACTGTTGGATGCATTTTGCCATCCATTCAGACTTTGAGAAGTTATGTTGACTTGCTGAGTCAACATTTTATTCTGAGCCAATATGGCATTCAGAGCATCAATTTCAAGAACTCCCTTCCTCTGAGGCGTCCCATTATTCACAGAATTCCTCTCAGAAGTGTACATGAATTGGTTATTTGCAACCATTTTAATAAGTTCCTGAGCTTCTGCAGGCATCTTCTTTAGGTGAATGGATCCACCTGCAGAGTGGTCTAGTGACATTTTAGAGAACTCAGACAGACCATAATAGAATATATCTATCATGGTCCATTCTGAAAACATGTCAGAAGGACACTTTTTGGTCATCTGCTTGTATCTTTCCCAAGCTTCATAGAGGGATTCACCATCTTTTTGCTTGAAGGTCTGAACATCCACTCTAAGCTTGCTCAGCTTTTAAGGAGGAAAGAATTTAACCAAGAAGGCCGTGACCAGCTTATCCCAAGAGTCCAGGCTATCCTTAGGTTGTGAGTCCAACCATGTTCTAGCTTTGTTTCTTACAGCAAAAGGGAAAAGCATGAGCCTGTAGACTTCAGGATCTACTCCATTAGTCTTAATAGTCTCACAGATCTGCAAGAACTCAGTTAAAAATTGGTAGGGATCTTCTGATGGAAGTTCATGAAACTTGCAGTTTTGTTGCATTAGAGCAACTAGTTGAGGTTTCAGCTCAAAATTATTTGCTCCAATGACAGGAATTGAGATGCTTCTTCCATTAAGCTTGGAACTAGGTGTAGTATAATCACCAAGCATCCTCCTTGCATTATTATTGTTGGGTTCGGCTGCCATATCCTTTTCTTGTTCGAAAATTTCAGTAAGGTTGTCTCTGGATTGTTGTAATTTAGCTTCTCTTAGTTTCCTCTTCAGAGTCATTTCAGGTTCAGGATCAGCTTCAACAAGAATGCCTTTTTTCCTTATTCCTGCTCATATGAAAGAGAAGAGAACAGAAAAAGAAGAGGAATCTTCTATGTCACAGTATAGAAATTCCTTTATGTTAGTAGAAGAAAAAAGGGAATAAGAGTGAAGAAGAATGAATAATCCAAACACAAGGGTGAGGATAGGGGCAGTGATTTGAGATGAAGAGAAGTGTTAGTAAATGAATAAATAAATAGAATAAGATGAGAGACAGAAGTTTTCGAAAATAATTTTGAAAAGGAGTTAATGATTTTCGAAAATTAAGATAAGAAATAAAATTAAAATTAAAATTTAAAACAATTAATCAATTAAAAAGAATTTTGAAAAAGAGGTGAGGTATTTTCGAAAATTAGAGAGAGAAATTTAGTTAGGTGGTTTTGAAAAATATAAGAAACAAACAAAAGTTAATTGGTTAGTTTGAAAAAGATTTGAAAATCAAATTTGAAAAGATAAGAAGATAAGAAGATATTTTGAAATCAAATATTTGAAAAAAGATAAAATTTTGAAAAAGATATGACAAAAAATATGATTAAAAGGATATGGTTGAAAAAGATTTAATTTTTAAAATTAAAATTAATTACTTGACTAACAAGAAACTAGAAGATATGATTCTAGAATTTAAAGATTGAACCTTTCTTAACAAGAAAGTAACAAACTTCAAATTTTTTAATCAATCACATTACTTATTAGTTAAGTTTCGAAAATTTAAAATAAAATAAGAAAAAATTTTTGAAAAATAGTTTTAAATTTTTGAAAATCATAAGATAAAAGTAAAAGAGATTTGATTTTTGAAAAAGATAAGATTTTTAAACTTGAAATTTTGACTTGACTAACAAGAAACAACTTATTTTTAAGAATTTTTGACTAAGTCAACCCAAAATTTCAAAATTTATGAGAAAAATAAGGAAAAGATTTTTTTTTTGAATTTTTAATGATGAGAGAGAAAAACATAAAAAATGACTCACAACATGAAAATTATGAATCAAAACACATGATGCATGCAAGAACACTATGAATGTCAAGATGAACACCAAGAACACTTTGAAGATCATGATGAACATCAAGAACATATTTTTGAAAAATTTTTAATGCAAAGAAAACATGCAAGATACCAAACTTAGAAATCTTTCATGTTTAGACACTATGAATGCAAAAATGCACATGAAAAATATCATATAACACAAAACAAGAAAATTTAAAGATCAAACAAGAAGACTTACCGAGAACAACTTGAAGATCATGAAGAACACTATCAATGCATGAATTTTCGAAAAATGCAAGAACAAGATGAATATGCAATTGACACCAAACTTAAAACATGACACAAGACTCAAACAAGAATCACAAAATATTTTTTATTTTTATGATTTTATTATTTTTTTTGTATTTTATTTTATATTTTTCGAAAAACATATAGGAAAAAGAAAGTAATGAATCCAAAGTCCTCAATCAAAATCCTATGAATTAGACATGGCTTAATAGCCAGACAAGCTAAAACATGTTGTATGAAACTCTAGAATTCATTCTTGAAAACTCTGAAAATTTTCGAAAATAGGTGATAAATTTTGAAAGATTTTTGAAATTTTTTTTTGGAAATAAAACAAAAGAAAATTACCTAATCTGAGCAACAAAATGAACCGTCAGTTGTCCAAAATCGAACAATCCCCGACAACGGCGCCAAAAACTTGGTGCACGAAATTGTGATCTCTTATAATGGCATTCAACTTGGTCTACGCATTTACTAACTCAGCACTTTCTTCACAACCTCGCACAACTAACCAGCAAGTGCACTGGGTCGTCCAAGTAATAAATCTTACGTGAGTAAGGGTCGATCCCAGGGAGATTGTTGGTATGAAGCAAGCTATGGTCATCTTGTAAATCTCAGTTAGGCGGATAATAAATGGTTATGGAGTTTTCGAAAAATAATAATAAATAAACAGAAAATAAAGATAGAAATACTTATGTAGATCATCGATGAGAATTTCAGATAGGCATATGAAGGTGCTGTGCTCCTTCTGAATCTCTACTTTTCTACTACCTTCATCCAATCCTTCTTACTCCTTTCCATGGCAAGCTATATGTAGGGCATCACCGTTGTCAATGGCTACATCCCATCTTCTCAGTGAAAAAGGTCCAAATGCTCTGTCACGGCACGGCTAATCATCTGTCGGTTCTCGAACATGCTGGAATAGAATCCCTTGATTCTTTTGCATTTATCATCACGCCCAACAATCGCGAGTTTGAAGCTCGTCACAGTCATTCAATCCCAGAATCCTACTCGGAATACCACAGAAAAGGTTTAGACTTTCCGGATTCTCATGAATGCCGCCATCAATTCTAGCTTATACCACGAAGACTCTGATCTCACAGAATGGAAGGCTCGGTTGTCAGGCGAGGGCAACCATGCGTCGTGCATCAGGAATCCAAGAGATACACACTCTAGCTTTCGCTTGTAGAACGGAAGTGGTTGTCAAGCACATGTTTATACGGATGGATAATGATGAGTGTCACAGATCATCACATCCATCAGGTTGAAGTACGAGTAGTATCTTAGAACAGAAATAAGATTTAATTTGAATAAAAGATAGTAGTAATTGCATTAAAACTTGAGGTACAGCAGAGCTCCACACCCTTAATCTATGGTGTGTAGAAACTCCACCGTTGAAAATACATAAGTGATGAAGGTTCAGGCATGGCCGAATGGCTAGCCCCCAAAACGTGATCAATAGTCTCCTAATATGAATAATGGGATAAAACCGAGACCAAAGATGTAACGTGGTCAAAAGACACTGAATACAATAGTAAAATGTTCTATTTATACTAGACTAGCTACTAGGGTTTACAGAAATAAGTAATTGATGCAGAAATCCACTTCCGGGGCCCACTTGGTGTGTGCCTGGGCTGAGCTCGAGCTTTACACGTGCAGATGCTTCTTTTGGAGTTGAACGCCAAGTTGTAACGTGTTTTTGGCGTTCAACTCTGGTTCGTGACGTGTTTATGGCGTTTGACTCTAGAATGCAGCATGGAACTGGCGTTGAGCGCCAGTTTACATCATCTAATCACGAATAAAGAATGGACTATTATATATTGCTGGAAAGCTCTGGATGTCTACTTTCCAACGCCATTGAGAGCGCGCCATTTGGAGTTTTTTAGCTCCAGAAAATTCATTTCGAGTGCAGGGAGGTCAGAATCCAACAGCATCAGCAGTCATTTGTTAGCCTTCTATCAGAGTTTTGCTCAGGTCCCTCAATTTCAGCTAGAAATTACCTGAAATCACAGAAAAACACACAAACTCATAGTAAAGTCCAGAAATGTGAATTTAGCATAAAAACTAATGAAAACATCCCTAAAAATAGCTAGATTATACTAAACATTATATAAAAACAATGCCAAAAAGTGTATAAATTATCCGCTCATCAAATATAAAGATAAATAAAGCATAAAATAAAGATAGAGATACTTATGTAATTCATTGGCGGGAATTTCAGATAAGCGCATGAAGATATTGTGTTCCTTCTGAATCTCTGCTTTCCTACTGCTTTCATCCAATCTGTAACACCCTACCATACAGAGTCTTATGCTTAAGTCATAATTCAGAGATGGCAAGGTATTACGACCTCTAAAATAAAAATTTAGTACGTATAGTAGTATGAATGAATGATTATAACTAGGAGCCTTTGTAGAAAAAGGGGTAAACAAAAACCGCAACTCAAAAGCGCATCACTCCGATCGATAACGTAACGAACAAGGATAAACCAACGCGAGATTATATATATACAAAGGAGTGTCAAAAACAGGAATATCAAGACTCAAGATCCGGATGCGAAGATAACCGGTCCGAGCATAACAATATATACACATGATAAAATAAGGAAAACCCCAAAGGAGACCCAAAGGGACACAAATACATAAAACCTATTCTCCAAAATCTCCCATAAGAGGAGTCATCACAGTTTGTATCATTTAATGGAGATAAAAGTATCTAAGCAAAACATATAAACCAAAACATAGCCCCGAGAACAAAGGATCTTCGCAATATAGAAGTCTCCAGCATGCATCAGCGGGACGCCTCACGTCCTGCATCTGAAAACCACAAAATCCGCATGGGTGAGAACCAGAGGTCCCCAGCATGGTAACAGTTTCCACATATATAATACATAATAATGGAGGAAAGCCGAAGGCAATCCTAGAACTTCCTCCAGATAATATTAAAGCTTATAAACAAGCTAAACCGTATAAGGGCATCTGACTAAAGATTCTTCAGTCTAACTAATACTTCCCTTTCCAATTCCTTCAAACCTCCCAACCACCAGCAGGATATAATATAGCAACCACAGTTATATCAAACAAAGAATATCAAATAGGAGCAAGTAAGACATTTAGACAATTAGCAAGTTATATGCAGTCAAATAGGCAATCTCAAACAATTCACATAATATGCATATGATGAATGCCTGTCCCTAGTGGCCGATGATATCATCTTGTCGGTTATAGAGCCAACCCGACAAGTCCTGGTCGCTAACCATTGGACTGTCCCTCTGTCGTGCATCCCCAAACTCGAGTTATACTCGTTATAAACTTGATCATAAACATGATCCATATCCATCACCCTCACTGGTGAATATTTACGGGGTTCGAGCTCATCCGGGCCTTTCACAGTGCCCGGCCACACTTACGACATAGGGTCAACAGAGTCTCGAGCCTCCACCTGGAGCACGTGGTGGCTAGCCACTGCTACTACCCAGGGAAACTCGTATCTCTGATAGTGGAAGTGCAAAATCACAATTATCAATGATTCAGCATAAACATGCATGAATCCTCATCCATGGATCAACATCCATATCAGCCATTCCGGCTCACGGTTAAATCCATAACCAGCCAATATTCATAGCATACACAGCTATTCCGGCTCATGGTTCAATCCAGAACCAGCCAATATTCATAGCATACACAGCTATTCCGGCTCACGGTTAAATCCATAACCAGCCATTTCATTAACAATTATAGCCTTTCGGCCCATGGCATAACAAGCACTTCCACCACCATCCTCCACATCTCACATAATCATCTTTGATCCTCATTGATCATTCATATTTCCCTTGCTTCACTCGCAAGTTACCTCATTCACTAGCCCCTTTTTAATAGCTAGGCATGCCATAATGATTTAAGACATAAATGGTGAGATCGGAGGCTTAGAAGTATGAGATTTGGCTTTTAAAACTCAAAAATCAACTTTGGGATGAAAACAGGGCCGCGCGTGCGCGCACTCCACGCGCACGCGTGGATGGCCTCGAAAACTCATCGACGCGCAAGCGTCATGCACGCTAACGCGTGGATTTAAAACTTGCCAATCGACGCGCACGCGTCAACCACGCGTACGCGCGGGTGTTCTCGTGCCCCAGGCACAGCACCGGCACAGTTCTGGCATAACTCTCTGGAAAATGGCTGGGCATTGGGTGCAGCACAATCGGCGCGCCCGCGCACATCACACGCACGCGTGGATGGCGCTTTCTGGAAGATCGGCGCGTACGCGCCAGGTGCGCCCACGCGCAAGGGGTTATTCTGCTAAAAAATTTCTAAGTTAAAAGCTGCAGAATTCACAGATTTTTACCCCAATCTTCCAACGGACATAACTTCCTCATTTTAAATCGTTTTTCAACCGTTCTTCGAACGGCATGGACATCCCGGATCCAATTTCATTTCTAAACAGATTTGGTACAAAACGGAGATCCGTAGTCCAAGTTATGTCCCGTCAAAGTATGCCCAAAAACCATATTTTCATACAAAACCACAATATGCCATTTTCAAAACAAACCAATTTCAACTCTTTTCAAAATCAATCAAAACATGCCAATTTCATCCCTTTTCTTTGAAATCAATCAAAATGTATCAAATTCAACATCAAGCCTCCTCAACTCACACATTGACACATTACCACAATATACAAAATCACTATTTCATCATTCTAGCCCACTTCACCCAAGTGGCTCAAACTCAAACATATTGACATATCATATACTATTCCTCATGCCAATTTTCAACAACACCAATCCCAATTAACCATCATTATACATAATCAATATCATATTCACCATCAACATGGTTCAACCCACAATTCAACCATAACCAATCATCAAGCATATATCACAACATGCATACTTCTCATACATCATACCACCAAGGCATTAATAATCATCATCACATATGACCACATCATATATCTCAATCATTTATTAACGTCAACCATTCAATGCCTATCTTAGGGCCTCTAGCCTAAGAATTTCCTACCACATTACATATTAGATACAGGAAACCGAAACCATACCTTAGCCGAATTTCCCAAGCTCCACCGGAGCACTTCCAAACCACTTATCCACAAGCTCTCAAGGCCTCAACACCTCCAAGAACAGATTTTGCACCACCAAACCCTTTCCAAGCTTTTCAAAGTCACCAATTAAGCTCCAATATTCACATATACACAACCTAAGCCACAACCATCATACCCATACACAACATCTCAAAACCCAAACATCATAGAACAACAAAATACACTAGGGTTGAGAATCTTACCACCTCCAAGGTCCAAGGAGACAAGATCAACCTTCTCCTTCAAGAGAGTTGGGTCCTATAACATCAAAGAACCCAAAATCTCAACATTCAACCCATGAAACTCGAAAATAAGGGCTGAGATTTCGAACAGCAACACGTGGCTTACCTCAAGATTGATTATATGGTTTTGTAGAGCTCTCCGCGGTGAACGCGTGGCCGCAAACGGGGCGGCAATCGGAGCTCTAGATCAAAAGTTATGATGGTTTGAAGATCAACCAAGGGAGAGAACTTGAGAGAGTGTTCTTCCTCCCTTTCTCTCTAATTTCAGCTTGTGTGTGTAACAAATGAGGAGAGAGAGTGCTGAAAACTAGGGTTTTGGTTAAGTTATGTTGGGCCAAGGGCCCACTTTGGGTCCGGTTGGCCCGGTTTGGCCCGTTTGGTCCAATCTTGGTCCGAATTCTATAAAATTGGTACCAAAATTCTCGTCTCAGTCTCCTCTATCACATTTAGCCATAAAAATCACATTTTAGGCTTTCTAGAATAAATTCTCATTTATGGGTTAATTAGCCGTTAATTAACCGGGTTTTACACAATCATTCTTACTCCTTTCTATGGCAAGCTGTATGTAGGGCGTCACCGTTGTCAATGGCTACTTCCCATATTCTTAGTGAAAATGGTCCAAATGCACTGTCACAGCATGGCTAATCATCTTTCGGTTCTCAATCATGTCGGAATAGGATCCATTGATCCTTTTGCATCTATCACCACGCCCAACACTCGCGAGTTTGAAGCTCGTCACAGTCATCCCATCCCAGATCCTTCTCGAAATACCACGGACAAGGCTTAGACTTTCCGGATCTTAAGAATGCTGCCAATGGATTCTAGCTTATGCCACGAAGACTCTGATCTCACGAAATGGGAGGCTCGATTGTCAGGCGAGGCAACCATCCGTCGTGGGTCAAGAATCCGAGAGATACACACTCTAGCTTTCGCAAGTAGAACGAAAGTGTTTGTCAGGCACGCGTTCATAAGTGAGAATGGTGATGAGTGTCACGGATCATCACATTCATCAGGTTGAAGTGCGAATGAATATCTTAGAATAAGAATAAGCATGAATTGAATAGAAAACAGTAGTACTTGCATTAATACTCGAGGAACAGCAGAGCTCCACACCTTAATCTATGGTGTGTAGAAACTCCACCGTTGAAGATACATAAGTGAAAATAAGGTAGGCATGGCCTTGAGGCCAGCCCCCAATGTCTAAGGACTAACAATAATCAAAGATGTTCCAAAAGCTCGTCCAAAGATTAAAATACAATAGTAAAAAGTCCTATTTATACTAGACTAGTTACTAGGGTTTACAGAAATAAGTCTTAGTGCAGAAATCCGCTTTCGGGGCCCACTTTGGTGTGTGCTTGGGCTGAGCTCAAGCTTTACACATGCAGAGGCTTCTCTTGGGATTAAACGCCAAGTTGTAACATATTTTTGGCGTTTAACTCTGGTTTGTGACGTGTTTTTCGGCGTTTTACTCTAGAATGCAGCATGGAACTAGCGTTGAATGCCAGTTTGTGTCATGTAAAATCAAATAAAGTATAAACTATTATATATTGCTGGAAAGCTCTGGATGTCTACTTTCCAACGTAGTTAAGAGCGCACCATTTGGAGTTTTGTAGCTCCAGAAAATCCATTTCGAGTGCAGGGAGGTAAGAATCCAACAACATCTGTAGTTCTTTTTTCAGCCTCCTATATGATTTTTGCTCAGGTCCCTCAATTTCAGCCAGAAAATACTTGAATCACAGAAAAACACACAAACTCATAGTAAAGTCCAGAAATGTGAATTTTGCATAAAAACTAATAAAAACATCCCTAAAAGTAGCTAGATCCTACTAAAAACTACCTAAAAACAATGCCAAAAAGCGTATAAATTATCCGCTCATCACATTCTTTGGATCAAGTTCATTCTCATCTCTTCCTCAATCAATGCATTCATTGATCTCCTTGGCAATCTTAGATGATTGGATCCTAATTCCTTGGCAACCCAATCTCTCTAAGCTTGAACAATTGCCCAATTCCTTGATTTAATTGCTCATGGGAAGAGATGAAGTATGGTCACTGATTATACCACATGTATTTCCAAATCAAAGTGTTGGGAGGATTACATGTCACTATATCCACCCAAACCCCAATTTGGTCCAACATGAGAGCATTTCTAGCATGATCTCCTTATCCCTTTTCCAAGGCTCAGAGGAGATCCAATTATGGAGAGTTTCTTTTCCAAGACAACTAACCAATTCAATTAAGATCGTAAAGGAAAGTCAAGTGAGAGTAATCAATTTGAATTCACAAGTCCTAGTCAAACCCTAGGGAAGTCTAGCTTTAGTGACATGCAAATCAATTAGCAATTTCCAATTGATAATCAACAAAGGACATTGATAATTCAAGTGTCTCCAATATCTCAAACCCCAAGCCAAGAATGAAAAGTTTACTCCATAGCTAAAGTTGACATTTTCTCAAACACTTGGAGAGCAAGAGTAAAAGGCATTGTAAAATTGAGAAAAAACTTCAAATCAAAGATATCCACTACAAGAGATTAACAACAATCAAACAATTGACAACAATGAACATAAAATTCCTCAATGCATTAACGGAAATCAAAGTAACAAGATCCAAATCTAAGATCCAAAGTAAATTGAGCAACAAGAACACTAAATTGAAAGTAGAAGAATTAGATCTACAACTTGAAGCAATGTAGAATTGAATTGACAGTAGATCTCACCAATGGATCCAAGAGAATTCCGAATTGAGAAGCAAAAACCTAGAGAGAAGCTAGAGTTTCTCTCTCTAAAATTGTAACTTCCAAAACTAACTAAAAATATCTAAAAGTGTGAATGAATGTCAATTCCCTCATCCCTTGGTCCACTTAAGCCTTTTGGCGCCAAAGTTGGTTCAGATTGGGCCCCACAGCCTCTGTAAATTCGCCAAGCACGAATTACTTCTTATAGAAAAGAATTACTTCGTTGTAAGCATAGCTCCAAACCAACAAACAACTCTCACATCAAATTTAAATTGGTTTTGTCACAAGTAACAAACCCCAAATAAGAATTAACTAAAGTATTTAAACTCCCAGTCGTCTCACAAAGAATTGCAATGAAGTGAATGATTATTGGCTATGAAGATGCAAGGGGTTTGATTGTATATTTTTCCAAGAAAATAAATGGCAAGCAAAGTGAATGAAGAGAAACAAGATGAATTAAGGTACTAGAATAAGGAATTAAGGTACTAGAATAAGGAATTGTGAAGGAAACAAGATGAAATCAAGAAATTACACTTAGATCTAGAAGAATTTAACCTAATTCTAGAGAGAAGAGGGAGCTTCTCTCTCTAGAAAACTAACTAAAGGCTCATGTTTACTAACTAAGTGCTCTCCCCTTGCTCTAGCTTGAATTCTTCATGAAATAGTTTCAGGAATCAATTGGATTTGGGCCAGCGCAGCTCAGAAATCGCCCCCCAGCATTAGTCACGTGCGAGCATCGACGCATACACATGGATCATGCGTGCGCATCGCTTGGCAATTTTCTTATCCACGCGTACGCGCCATGTACGCGTACGCGTCGCCATGCAACATCACTTCTGCGCGCGCGATATTTTCTTTCTTTCATTATTGGTATTTAGGGTTTATTTTTGTTGCTGTGCTATATTGTTGCTCTTCTTTTCTGCCTCCGCCTCGTGCCTCCTCTGTCTCTGCTTCTGGCCCTTTTCACCTTGTGCCTCCTCTGACTTTGGTTAATTTTATTGAAACTGTGAGATGGTTCTGTTTCTGATGTTTTTAGTTATTGTATATTGATTTTTAAAACTTGATTGTTGCTGATTTAACGTAGATTTAGAATAAATATAAATAAATAATAAATTGATGTTTATTGGAATTTATATAGAATGACACTTGAAAGTAAATTTAAAAGCAATTGGAATTTGATGCCAATTGAAATTTGTATATAAATTGTTGCCGTTTTAAACTTTAAACATATGTTTAGAATAGGAATTTGAGGTTAATTGGAATCACTTTATTGTTGTTGGTTTAATACTTGATTGTTGCTCTTTCAATGTAGATTTAATATTTGATTATTGCTGTTTGAATGTAAATTTAATACTTGATTGTTAGTCTTATTGTTACTATTACATGATTGTATCAATATAGGTTTAATGCTAATTGGAATTTTTCTAGTAGTTATTTTTAAAAATTGAGATTTGATTGTTGTTAAAAGTGTTAGTGAAGACATTTATTTCCTACTAATATAGGTTTAATACTTGTTGATTGACTATTTTATATTTTTATTCAAATGGGACCTGGGTTACTGATAACTATGGTCCGAACGCCTGAATCTTTATGTTATTCACTTATTTGCTTCTAACACTTTTCTTCTGAGACCTCATTCTAATTTTCTCATCATTCATCAATCTCTTTGAGTACAATTTTTTTTCTTCTTTATGTAATTCTCACAACCGATATCTCTCTAATTTCGCCTCCGATTTCACGGAAGCAGAATTGGCGCCTGATTGCTCAATCGATCAAATTGAGAAGCTGAATCAGGTGTATGTGTATAGTTTTCATCGTATAAATTGTGATTTGTGGAGTTTGTTAGGAATTTAAGATATTAGTATTTGTTATCAGTTGCCAAAATTTTGAAATGCAAGTTCGAACAGAGCTCCAGACTTACTCATTCAAAAACACTAAAATAGTCTCTTTGTCTCTCTCCTTCCTCCATTGCTTCTAGTATGGATTTGTCTCCTCCCCAAATTCTTATTCATCAATCACTTTTTTTTTTCTAGTCTATCTGGATCTCGTAATTTGTTAACAATCTGAATCTAATTTCAACATTATCAGGCTTAGGTTACCAAATTGGGGTTAGACTAGGCTTCCGATCATGAGTGATAAGAGAAGGAAAAAATGAGATGAGCTGATCAGGTTTAGAAAAGTGTGTTTATTGTGTGTGGTCCAGGGCTTTTTTGATTGATTATAGAGATTGTATGCTCAGAAAGTTCCCAAATTGCAAGTTGTTGTAAAGCTGAACGGTTGTGCATTTGTCATTGTTTAGTTTTAGGATTTCAATGATTTATTAGTATCTGCCGTCTTTTGTCATTCAATCTAATTTCCCTAGTCTCCATCTTAATGTTGTGCAATTGAAGCTGTAATTTACTTTATATTGCTCACTCCTCTTGGTGGTAGTTTAATCTGTTGCGGATAGCTTGAGAAATAATGTGCAGAGATTTCTCCTTAGAGGTATATGCAAAACAATTAGAGTGGCTTTTGTTTTTGTATTAGTCTTGTGAGGTAAAGAATGAATTGAGTCTTTGGTGTACACTATCTTCTGATGAATCGGCAATGATAAGGACAAGTAGATAGTTGATAACTGTTAGTTGGATATGTTTGACAATATGTTGTTTGTGAGTTATGTTTGACTCTGAAACTTGATTTTCTGAAATTTTGTTAATAGAGAAAGACACTGTCTAGCATAGGATTACCTATCTAGTTTACAGTTAGAAATTTAAGACAATGTGACAGCCGTGAAACTGTAACAGTAAAATTGAACTATCACTTGATTAATTTAAATTGTTGTATCCATTGTTGCACCATATTTTCACTTGTGAAACTAATGCTGATGTTGAATATGCTAGTGAAGGTTATTGTTGTAGTGATAATGTTCAAAGTGCTTTCCATTAATTGAAAATGCTATTTGAAAATTATGTATACCATATTCAATTGAATTCCCTAAGGTGAAAAATTATTGCATAATAGAGTTAACATTCTTTGGTTAAAACCCTATTGATATCTTACTGGATTTTAATTCAAATAGGCCCTTTATTTCTCTAGTAACATCAAAGTAATTCCTGTGCCTCAGCAATGGCGGCACCATTTTTCTCAACACCTTTTCAGCCCTATGTTTATCAGGTATTTTGCATATTCTTGCCATTGACAATAAAAAATATATATAATTGTATTTTATCTGGGAAAGCTTAAGTTAATATGTTTGCTGCATTAATTATTCCACATCCAGGTTTGTATTTTGTGAAATTGGAGTAGTACCACATGTGCGGTAAATAGAAAGGCCTGAACTGACTATTAATCCTAACATGATGTTTGGAAAAAGGAAACATATTTGAATATTTTTTATCTATTACTCATATGACTGCTCATGATCAGACTCCAACAAAATTTTAGTTTTGCAGGTTGTTTTGTAGTGTTTCGTGATGGCTTTCAACTTATTATGGGATAGTACTCTTTTTCTTTCTCCTAAAAAAGAAAGGAGAAGACATGTTCAACATCATATTGCTTGTATTGTCCTATGAAATATCCTTCAATCTGATGATAAATTTTTCTTCATTGTGGTTTAGAGTCCACAAGATGCAATCACACCTTTTCAGATTTTAGGGGGTGAAGCTCAGGTGGTCCAGGTATATGAACCACCCTCCTTGGTGTAAAAATTAAAGTCAGATTTTCTCCCCCATATTTCTTTTAATGGTATTCATAAAATTAACTTTGACTTTGTTGTTGCAATACAGATAATGTTGAAGCCCCAAGAAAAAATTATTGCAAAGCCTGGTAAGTCGTTTAGGGACTTCTATTTGTGACTCTAGATTTATTTTATTTTATTTTTCTTGATTGCTTTTTCTCTGTAGACTTGGGATGAAAATTTTTGCCCTGTCAATGCATATATGATATTTTAAATGATATCCATGTACTATAATTAATATTGCATATTTGCTATGTAGGCTTAATTCTGTTGTAGTGTAATATATATTGATGTTTATTTGTTTAACATGGCTTATACTGGGCATGACTCTTGAACATCAATTGGATGAGATGACAAATTTTCTTAATTTTCAATTTTTAATGTATTTTTTGGTCTTAACATTTTGTCTTGGTTATTTTCTTAATATGAATGCATAATTAAATACTGAAATTCTTTCCTTTGTGATTTGTTGGTTCGCGTGCCTGTGTTTTTTTTTATTTTTTTCTAGTTAATTTTTTTTTTGGAAAAAGAGAGAAGAAGGGGGGGGGGGGGGGGAGGAGGAGCATTATGAATTATAAGTAAAACTGAACCTGATTTCTGATTTTGCTTTAAGTTTCTTTAAATGTTAACATGGATTGGCCTATGTGCATATATAATTTATAGTTAGAGTCTGTGGATTTCCCCTCTGAAAATTTAAGTGGAGTTTTATTATACTGCTATTGTAGGTTCCATGTGCTTTATGTCAGGATCCATTGAAATGGAAAATTCCTATCTTCCAGAAAATGAAGTAGGCATATGGCAGTGGCTATTTGGCAAAAACATAAGTAGCATCTTTCTTCGAAATTCTGGACAAAGTGATGGATTCGTTGGAATTGCTGCACCTTATTTTGCAAGAATTCTTCCGGTTTGTGGTTTATATGCATCTCTAATTTGTTTCAGATAACATTTGTTACTCCTTTGCTTGAAGTCTCCAAATTCATCACCTGAAACATATGCTTGGATTCATTTGACTGAAAGACCTCTCTGTATATGTTTCTTACTCATGCAAATACAGATTGATTTAGCAAGCTTTAATGGGGAGATTTTATGTCAGGTATTAATTTGTTGGCTGTTGTTGTTTCATCTGTATGTTTGAATTTCTTAAGAGTGATTTTAAAAACTAAAGTTTGATTTCGTTGGGCTTACTCCTGTTGATTTTTCTTTCCCATACCAGGACCAAAATATGACATAACCAATTTTTTCAATTTCTGTAGCCAGATGCATTTCTTTGCTCTGTCAATGATGTGAAAGTCAACAACACAATTGATCAGAGGGGACGTAATATTGTTGCTGGTGCTGAGGTAACTGGGATGTTTCCTATTTTTCATTTTCTTGTTAACAAATACGAGATACTTGGTGTCACTTACCTAGCAAGCAATTTATTTTCTTTCTCTAAATATCATGGTTCTGAAACTGGACTGGACCGGCCGGTCCAACCGGGAACCGGGAGCATTTGCGGTTCGGTTCATTAGGAGAAACCGCCATTTCAAAAACCGCATGAAAACTGTTGAATCGGGATCCAGCCGGTTTATACGAAACGTCGTCGTTTGATGCTTCCTTAAAAAAAAAAAAAGCAATCTGATTCCTTCCCTGTTCCAGTGACCCAGCCCCTTTCTCCTTCTTTTTCCTTCACAATTCAGAACCTTGCACTGCCCTCATCCATAAAAAGCCCTAGCCATCTAGCCTCCACCACCACTGCCGCAAGAAGTGGGACACTGTCGCCGTCCGTCGCACTCAGGAGCTTCCTCTTCGTCCTATCGGCGTGCTCCAAGTCTCGGACCCCTGTTCGCTCCACCGATCGCAGCTTCTTCCTCGAGGTCAGCTCGGTGTTCGTCGTCTTCTGTCTGCTAAGCCACGTCTTCGTCTTCGTCTTCTTCTTCTTCGTTTCAATCTCTTTGATATGTTCTGCCCAAATAGAGCCTTAATTTGACTAATTTGCTTGTGTATGATTAAACTTTGTTACTTTATGAAAGAATGAACTACTTAACATTCTGGAGCCTTAATTTTCTTGTACCAGAGACAATTTTTGATGTATACCCAATATAATTTGCTTTGCTCTTGTGATTCTGTTTTCTTCTATGAATCAATGTTTATTTGAAGGTAACTTGTTAGGCTCTCTATTTTGTTTGATTGTGATGTATTTTACTTGGTGTTAGTATTTTGTGATGCAATGGAACAGAACAGGATGTGTCAGATTGAGCTGAAAGTAGGATTATATTTCGAAGATAATCATTCATGTTTGGATGTTTGTATTAGAGGCAGCCAAAAATTAATTTTGATTTATTGATGCCACAGGTTTTGGAGTTATCATGTGCTCTGGCACTTGTGTAATTTGATGCTTGCCTGTTACTGCTACTTTGAATGTTCATCTCAGCGTGTGATACTTCTGTTTGGGTTTAGGGTTGATACTTCTATTTGTGAATATGAACTTGATGGATGATTATATAATGTACTTCTTGGTAGTAACACTTTTGTTTTATCTAAAGAAATGTCACTGTCTTTTGAACAAAATTGAACTGATCACTGATTATTGATATTTCACTCATTTAGTATATATTAGTTGAATGAGTCGGTTCATTTGAGATTTTGAGGGAGCTGAAATTTGATAATGATATATCACAAAAATAGAATTCATTTGAGAATTTGAGGTATAACAAAAGCAAAAATTTTGTAGCAGTATCTTGTCATGAGTTTCACAGAAAAAGTATTGTTGTATATTGTGCTTTATAAGGTTTGTTAGGTTTACTATATGGATACTCATGGATATCCTAGCTATTACCCAGAGATTTAGTGATTGCTTATTCATCATCATCATATCATGTTCTAATTCTGCTTCCTATAAATGTGTGTATGGTTGCTTTCATAAACAGGAACAGAAAGGTCTCCAAATTTGATATATAAATTTGATTATAAAACGGTGTTTTTGGTTACACCACGGTTGAACCAGTTGGACCAGTGAATCAGTAAATCAGTGAACCAGTAACTAGAGCAGTTCAATGACCGATTCGATTTTCAGAACCTTGCTAAATATTATCCTTTTTATTTATTTATTTATTTTTTGTCAGGGTGGGAGGAAGATTAAGGAAGAATTTCATTAAGAGTAGAAGGATAATCCCCCTGTACAAAAGCAAAGCAAAAAAAGGATTATCTATAAAGCATGCTTTCCAATCTCTCAGCATGTTTCAAAAGGAAAGTCCCTTATAAAGATCATTAGCTTTACACCCAATGGATGCTAGACATTTAATCCTATCCATACAACGTACTTGTTAGAAAATCTGTCTTTGGAAGTGAGTGCATTATGCTCCAACCAAATAGTTCAAATGGTGGGTGTATCTTTCATAATGGATAGTGCCACAAAGATTTGCCTCTTTCCTGCCTGCCAAACCTAACAAACCTAGTCAATAGAAGCTGATCTCCGGTTGCAGGGCACGCCCAACATTTACCAAAGATGGTAAAAATAATTGTTCCATAAAAACACAGCCATCAAAACGTAAATACAGATTTGAATTTTATTTTTTTATTATGCCCACACATAACATACATCAGGGTAGATAACCTTTGAATCTGCAACATGTAATTGGTATTAATCCCGTTAACCACAGCTGTGCATACAAAGTATTTATTTTACTTTAGATGGGGCTTTGGACTTCGAAATGGGTTTGTTTAGATGGAAGAGGTTGTGCTGGAGGATTGATTTGGGTTACACATACTATACTATGTATCAGTATAATTAATCTATGCTGTCATGCCTGTTTTTATATAGCAATTCAAAATTAGAGGTTTCCGATAGTAAAGGAAATCAGACAAGTCCTCTTGTCATACATATTGCCATGTTATTTATCTAAGACAACAATTGTATTGTTATAGGGATTTTTGAGGCAGAAGATATCAGGTCAAGGGCTTGCATTCATACTTGCTGGTGGATCTGGTACAATTCTCTTCCCTGTTAGTCTGTTACCGTGCTTAAAATGCTACTTATGGAAGAAATAAAATCAATTGCAACTGTTTCTTCCCTTTTCAATTTATTTTCCAACTTTTAGATGTCATTCTTGAATAAGGTCTACGTTAATAGTATTTTTGATTTTTTGAATAACTACTATAATATTACTTTATTGCTTATCTTGGTTATCCTTCGGTTTTGTTTATTGCTAGTTCTACAGAAAAATCTTGAGAGCGGTGAAGTTCTAGCAGTTGATGTTTCATGCATTGTTGCTGTGACAAGTACGGTCAATGTCCAAATAAAATATAATGGTCCTCCAAGAAGGACAATGTTTGGAGTAAGTAACTTCTACTACTGATTTTTATTTTATTATTATTTTCTTAATATTCCCACAATATACAGTTATCATTTTTTGGATTAACCTTGCATGGTTGCTATAGCAAAAAATTATAGATAAATATTGTTTGATATTTTACACGTTAGACCTGTCTTATCTCTGTGCGTAGTGAGCTTCTAGAAGTTTGTAACTGTATTGTTGTTTGGATTATTATTCAAAGTATCGTATGGTTTGATTTAAGAGAGATATTGGGAGTTACATCTTACATTACTATTTACTAACCCATGGAGATCCCAGGTAATTGACAGTTGATTATGCTTTGGGAAATATTTACAATGCATGAAAGTGATATAAAAAATAATAAAAAATGAAGTTAAGAAAAATCAAAAGGATGAGTGGTTATGGGTGTTTTCTGTGCATGCATGGAATTTGTTCCACAAACATGCAACCACCTTTTCTTCTTGCTGCAATTAATTTAATTATGTAAGCCACCATAACACCCCTTCTGCATGCCATATCTTATATTTTTATCTATAATTTGTTACATCATTTGTCCTCAAAATTGCAGGGTGATAATGCTGTGACAGCTCTTCTCACAGGACCAGGCATTGTGTTCATACAAAGTTTACCGTTTCATAGACTTTCTCAGCGAATTGCTAGGTAAACATTTTGCTTGATAGATAGTGTGAAATCCTTTCATCTTTCTCTAAGTGATTTTCTCATACAATCATCCTCTTTTTATTTATTTATTTATTTATTTTTTGGTGTGTGGGGGGGGGGGGGGGGGGGGGGTGTTTCAGATCGGTGACATCTCCAAACATGAGGGAAAATCCCAAGTTTTTAATACAGATTGCCATTTTCTTTTTCCTGGCCTATGTTGTCATTGTATCTTCATTAATATTGACAGATGTATGAAACTTAGTTAAGCTTTTTCCTTTTTCTTTATTGTGGTATTTCAACTTTTATACCATTTTTATGATCATAGATACTAGGAAGGTGAGAAGAAGAAATTTGAATGTCTTGGATTTGGTTAACAACAGAGTGCTTGATGGTCGGATTTTGACAAAGAAAATCATCCAAATTATATCATTGATATCTATCACAAAAATGTTTCATTTTATCAGAATATTAATCTATTTCAACGCTTCTTATGAGTTGTTGATTGCAATGATATGATATTATGTTTGAATTCATAGAAGAAAGAAGGTTAAATATTTGAATGTTTTATAATAAAAATATCAAATGTTCTTTAAAACATGATAAATGCTTGAAATTAAATATTTTCTTTTGAATACGTATCACATGTCAAGAGTAACAAATTCAGATGATTGATTTAAGGGTAAAGTATATTTTTAATTTTTGAATTTTTTTAAATATTTTTAATTTTAAATTTATTTAATTTTATCTTTTAATGTTTTTTATTTATTCAATTTTTTATGTTTTTTATTTGTGTCAGATATTTTTGGATAATTTTGCCTCTAATATTTTAGAAGAAATTAACATTTAGAGATAATTTTAACGCAAATAAAAATCAATTAACTATTTAACTAAAATGTAAATAAATTATGTCCAACACCTTTAGATATCTTAAATAATAATAAATTTATAAAACTCATATTTCAAACAACATAAAAGTATTAATATTTTTCTATCCTACTAATTTTAATATTATTTTTTACACTTTAATAAACAAATTTTTTTACATAAAATAATAAAAATAAACAAATTATTACAAAATTATTTTTTTATTTGTATTTTTAGATTTTATATTTTCAAATTCTAATATTTTTTGTAGTAAAATATTTTTCTATAAATAATTTTATTAAACTATTATTAATTATATATTAAAAATTTTAATTTTTTGGATCTTATTAAATAATGATATAAAAATTTAAATTATAAAATAATTATTATATTTATCTAGTGAAATTTGAAAAAAAATTTAAGTATATAATAATAATAGTTTGATAAAATCATTTAAATATAAAAATTTTTTCACTACAAAAAAACTAAAATTTGAAAATGTAAAATTTTAAAATATAAATGGCAAAAAATTTTGTAATAATTTAATTATTTTTATTATTTTATATAAAAAAATTTATTTGTTAAGATCTAAAAAATGATATTAAAATTAGTAGTATTAAAAAAATATTAAAAATTTAATATTATAAAGGAAAAATAAGATAAATTTATATAAGGACTAATTTATTAATTTTTAAAATTTTAGGCATGAAAATAATTTATATGGGTATTTTTAGGCATTAATTTGACTCTAAATAGTTATGACATGTCAGGTAATATGTGGCATGTCACGTGTCACTAACCTGACACATTAATCAATTATTTTGTGACACGTGACATTAACTTATCATGATATTATGTCACATGATATTTAACGTGATACACCATCATCTAACTAATGGAAAGACCAATTTAACTTATGTGGGACTAACATGACTGATTTAATCTTTTAAAAATTAATTTAAAAAATGAGTAATTTTTTAAAGGACGAATTTGACTATTATTCTAAAAAATATTATTGTATTAAAATGAGTTTCAATAAAAGTGATATGTTTTAGCCTTTGATGTGTGTTATTAATATAATTTTTATTTATAAAATATTACTCAATAGTAAATATTATTTTATGCTTAATATTTATATTATATTTTAATTTTATCATTAATGTTTGACCATAACATTTTAATATGTTTTGAATTATGCCGTTACATTTGACATGGGCGAGAACGTGGCATCCTATACTAACACGTCAACCTAGGGTTGTCAAGTATATTGACATATTAAAATATACTTGACATGTTAGTATTTTTCTATTAACCGTTTTAGCTCTTAAGAATATAATTGTAACATATTTGAAATATTAGGTTGACAAAATTAAAACAAATTAATTGTTAATGATATTTATAGAATGTATAAAATTATTTATTATGGGTACACTAAAAATTAGTTATTAAATTAATCAATATATATTAAAATATAAAATATATATTTTAACTAATTTATTTGATGTTAATTTTTTTTACATGTGATATTTTTGGTGTTTCTCGCAAAACTTATAAAATACCTATTTATTCTTAAATTTTGCTGCCAAAACCTATAAAATAAGGCATGATTTTGCTTATGACGTTGAGAGGAGAGAATGATAGATACATTGGATAAGAAAGAAGTTAAGTTTCACAAAAACATGAGATGGAGGTAAAATCTTCTCATTCGATTTGGGTGTTTTATATTTTTTAAATTCATCGCATTGAAATTGGATAAACCGATTTAAACTTCAAAAAATTTTAAATTTTACTTTAATACAAATTAAAAGTTTCAATTTTCAACCCCTTTTAAATGCTTATTTAAATGTTATTAAGTTGATAAAAAAAGATATTTTTTATTTTTTAGTATGTTTAACAAAATTTTAGTAATAAAAATAAAAATATTAAAAAAATACTTTTTCAAAAATTATAATTTATATTTTTTTAATAGATTTTTTTATTTAAAAAATATTTTTAACATAATAAATAAAAATATACTATTGGACACAAACATAATTGTTAAATATAAAAATATTTTTATATTAGATATCCAAACATAAAATTTTTTTATTTTAAATTTTTTTTAAAAAAAATCACTTAAAAAAATCATTTTTTAGGAATTTACCCAAACTAACTCAAAATTTTATTATCTGTTTTGTGTATAAATTTTATATGATTTAATTTTCACTCCCAAACTATCCCACAATTTAGATTAAACTAGTGTATGAATTCGTGTCCAGCACAGAAAAATTTATAAAAGTAAAAAAAGTTTTTATATCTTTGGATATTTTAAGAAAAAACATACAAAATAATTATTATTTCAAAAAATTTATAAAATTATTATCAAAATCAAAATTTAACTTAAAAAATAGTGAATAATCATCATTTTATATTTTTTTTAAAGTAAAATAATTATACATTGATTTTGATACAAAATTTAAAATAAAATTAAAATATTTACATTAGAATCTTATTTTTTTAAAGATTTCTCTATAAACAATATTGATGGTTAAATTTGCAGACATTCCTACGTAATTCATAAGTAAAACTTTTAAACTTCTCTTACTCTTAACTCTTGAAAGTGCCACATATAGTTGGCCATGTGTAAAAACTGGTTTGGACAAGTACAATCCAACATGAGATAAAATTTGTCCCTAAGACTTATTAATTATTATGGCAAACGATATTATTATGGAAAACTATTTCATTGAAATCTAACTGGGACAGTTTCATTTGTTGGTACCATATTCATTCTTGGAATCAAAGCAATATGACCAACGTTGTTACCCGTTAAAATTTCATATTCTATGACATGGTTTTCAAGCTTCCTAACTTGTAGCCTTGTACCATTACAAAGACCACTAGAATGGTCAATATTCCTTAGTAACATCACTGGAACACCAATCTTGAGTATTAATTTATGTGGAGGCAAATCAGAGCAATTTATGATATTCAATAATTCTCCAACAGGAATGATAGCCATCAGATGATTGTTGACCTCTTCAATGATGTCCAGCGTGGGAGCCAGTATAGTCCTTGCTTTGAAAAAATTCTTTGAAGACATGTTTTTTAAAATATTTGGATAAGAAAAATGAACCAACTCATCAAATGCCTGGTCCGAAGAAGGAATAACAATATCTTTTGAAAGACATATCTCAAATTCACTATCTATATTGTTACCTATTAGACCATCACCAACTTTCAATAAGCACTCACCAAATTGCTCTGTCTCATCTTGATCTGGAGTACTTGTTCCTACAGAGAGTCTCATGTTTTTGTTAGTTTGAGCACCTGACAAAACTTTCAAAGGTAAGATGAATTAACGATGGAATGAACAATATCTTGTCTCGATCCTCGTAAAATGACAGAAAAGATTTGTCTAAAGTCTCAACCTAGTAAAACCACTTTTCCTCGAAAGGGCAAATCTTTGTTATATGTTGGATAAAACCTCATGATATCACTCAAGCATTTATCAAGCGTTTCATAGCAGTACCTACTAACCATTGGAGCCTCATCCCAAATTATAAATTTGGATTTCAACAACAGCATTATGTAGCACCCTAACTATCATAATGTCACGCCTCTGGCAGCAGCACTCTGATAGCTTGAGTATTACGAAGACTCTTATAATATTTAATACTAAAATATGAGCCTGTTTAAATCTTAAAACCGCATAACCTTTCAAAAACACTTTTTCGTTGAAAACAAGAACATACATGAATATACAACCCAGATACAATACCATAAGATATATATATATATATATATATATATATATATATATATATATATAACACTAGTTTACAAACATACATATCGTAATTACCTATCCCTCTTACAAATTTAATAAAGATAAAGCGAGGAAAAAAATAATAAGTAAGATAATACAAAGATACCGAATAAACAGAAAATAAACATAACTCTTCTGAAGCTCCGTCATCCATATCCTGAAAGGGAATAACCTGTAGGGGAGTGAGAACGTCATCCTCTCTTGTTCTCACTATAAGATTACAGAAATTGCTATAACAAGATACGTAAAATAAAAACTATTCTTAGAGTACAGTGATCATTGCTCGTCTTATGAGTCTTTCCAAAAATCTTAGGTACACATTCAAAATCCAGAAAATTTCCTTTTTGAAGACTTGGTAAAATTTCTCAAATGATTTAAAACAAATCCTTTTTACTTTCTTGTAAAATCTGAAAAGTTTCTCCTAGACAGTATGAATGACCAACATGTCCCAAACATAGGTTCAATTAAGTCTATGCTGTAAGAGTTTGATTTTTCATACTTTCCTAGACCACAACCATGAAAGTAGTTACCTACGCGATATAAATGACCATCCCGTTCCAAGCATAGGTTCATTAAGTCTATGCTGAACCGGTCAGATACTTTATACAAACTAGAACTCAATATACCAATCACGGCCTCAAGCCCATCCAATCCAACACGGCCCCCGGCCCAAACAACTCAATCATCAACCAACCAATCAAACACATTCATAAATAATGTAGTTCAAACACAATCATTAACAATTACAAAAATTACACAGTTAGAAATTAACATAAGTATTCACATAGGCAAACCAATTACAATATGCACACCCAAATAATGTCACATAAATGCAGATGATGAATGTCTGCACTATTGGCTGTGATATCACATTGTCGGTTCAATTGCCAACCAGACACATCTCCATGGAGACGTTGCCCTTCGGAATCATGGTATGGGAACCCCCGAGATATAGTGCTCGGATCACTATCCAGGGTTTTGCGCCTGTACGCTCTGATGATCCGAAGGGATGCGAGCGGGATCTATTGCCATCGACCTCACATCTAAGCGCAAGCGGGACGAACCACCGCCCTTACGCCGCCGCCGCTACCTCGACAGGCATGATCCAACCTCAACCCCTGCTGGGCGCATAGCGTCTCATAATCTCAATATAAAACAGTAGTCTAGTGGTTTTTCTGAAAAACATTTCCAACATATCAATTAGGCTCAATATCTTACTTCGAAATCATTCTTAGCCCATTTACTTTTAAATAACTACCGTATTCAATTCACATCTTGCCAATAATCACTTTTCAAAACAGAGCCACTTTTCACGTCTTTCCAACACTTTCAAACAATCACAGAACCATGCCAAATCCAAAATCTCTTTTGAAAGACTCAAAATCATTCAGTTCTAAATCAGGATTTGGTCGTAAAATTCCTCAGCGGAGTCTCAAGACCTCAGGGAGAATAACCTAACTCGTTTCTTAAATTCATTGAAAACCTCTGAAACTTTAACTTCTGGATTTGAAAAAAAATAGAATTTAAACCAAAACCAAATCGTGTATCCAATTATTCCGAACCAATTTCAACACCAACTAATTTAAGCCAAAACCAAATCATTTTAAACCGAAAATCAAATTTAGTTTCATTCTTAAATCTGTTTCCAAAGGTTCGGAAAGTGTTTAAGTTTTACAAAATCAAAGTTTCAAAAAATACTTCAAACTTTTCTTAAAATGTCGTAAAATGAAATTAGTTAATCGAACTCCATTAAAACACCTTCAAATTTGCTTATTTAATCAATTTCCAAAACTTATTTATTTTCGTCTTTAAAATGAATTTACAACATGATTCTTTTCTAAAATAGTTTACCTCCAAAAATATAATAATTTTCTTAATAAAAGGGTTCAAACCTAATACATTTATCGGTAATACAGTTCAAGGCATAATCCATTCCTTTCTAAAATACAGTTTCAAAATAAAGTCTCGGACTTTATAGAAATTTCGGCAGCATCTTTCCTAAAACTTGGACATTGCCACCCTGTCCGGGTCCCAACCAAACCAATCCTCAACTCTTTTCCAAGGGATTCAAGACCAAATCAACTTTCCAGTAAGAAAATTTAGACTTTAATTACTAAAATCCTTTCAATTCAAAACAACCAGAAACCTCTATTTTGAACAAAATCAAACATCATTTCAATCAAACCGGCAATCATATTCATCCAATATCAATCAGACAATTCATAAGACTCACATAATGACCAGAAATACATTTCACACATCATATCTATTTATAATAATTCCAATTTAAAATAAATAAGTTTGTATAAAAAGCCCCTACCTCGACTCGTCGAAACCATAACCCAAAATGCATTACGAAACCTTTTCTCTTAACCGAATTCAACAGCAATCCACCAACTCAGCCCCATATCACTTTCGCAGCACCCACAACAACTTAAAAGCGGTATTCAACATACAGAACTCGAACCTACGTTACCAAACCTCAGAGTTTATAACCAAACATACTAGAATACTAACACATGGATTTTCGAAACACAATTACTTACCGAACTAAGAAAATGAAACAGCGGCGGTAGCTGAACTGGTTTGCCGGTAGCCCTGGCAATCACCTCGAGCGATAGCGGCGACCAGAACTTCGGCGACGGCGGCTGTAACAATGTGCAGTGATAATAAGGTTCCAAGAAACTCAAAAGAACGTAAACCAAACTTAAAACCATTACCGGCAGTGAGTTTCAGTGGCGGCAGCGACGTTCTCCAGCAGCAGAAGCACGGGTAATGGCGGATTTGACGGCTGATCTGGAGGCAACGCGAGCTCTCTCTCTTCTTCGCGAACGGCGATGGCATCTGGTAGGGGGAGGATGGACGGTGGCAGCGCAAGTAGCAGAACGCAGCGGCAACTTCCTTCCCGCGGTGGCTCCCTCACGAGTTCTCTCTCTCGGACCAGATCAGAGGCGGCTGGGCTCATTAGCGACGGTGTCCTCCATTAATGGCACCAGGACACGACGGCGACGCCGGGTTGAGACAGAACGGCGATGGCGAAGGCTCCTCCTTCCTCGCGTGTCTCTCCTCTGTTCACATACCTCCAATAACGGCGATGATGAGGACCTTAACGGTGGTGACGAAGCGGGCTCCGACGGCGCACAGGTCTCCTTCCTCCTCCTTTCTTCGATCGTGTTGCTCCATCTCTCTACGGTGACAACGCGTGTGGTAGATCAAAGGCGGTCCGGCAGCAAGGTGCGGCTCCACGGAGCAACGGTGCATGCGACGGCGGCAGTGGGGAGGCGGTAGCCCCTCTACCTTCTCCTCTGCTCTCTCGGACCCCTCTCCTCCTCTCTGTCTGATTGCCATTCATGTGTGAATGAAAGGAGGAAGGGAAGCAGGTTGAGTGCGGCGACTGGGTTGGGAATTAGGGTTTTTACTATTTGAAAATTAGGGTTAGGGTCAAGTTAGAGGTAGTTTTGTAATTTCAAATAAAAATAGGGACAATATAGTAATTAGAAATAAATTTTAACCCAATAATAATAATGTATAAAAATACTATTTGCTCATCAATCTCACAAATTATTTTCTATAAAATGTCCAAATCAAATAATTAGAAATAATATACTTAATTTCTTCATTTTCCAAAATAGCAGTATTAATATTTAAAATATTACTTATTTAATCCAAATCATATAAAATCTTTATTATTTCACAACTAATAACTTTACAATTTAAATATATAAAATAACTCAATAATTGTAAAATTAGATAAAATCTTAAGTTAAATAGCCCAAACTCATTATTTTTGGATTTCTAGAACTTTAAGTTGTAAATAGAAAATTAGTCTATAATTATAGAGTTTGGATGAAAACCTTAATTTATTTCAAATCCAATTAATCAAAACTACCTTTAATTACCTTCAATAAGATAATTTATGAAATTAAAACTGTAAATAAATATATGGTTTGAGATTAGTTCAAAATAGGACTTTTCAAAAGTCTTAGGTCTTACACATTGCTTGAAGGAAACCAGGTTTGATGCTACATACAGAATTCTCAGTTATATTCAGCAGTATTAGGATCCTTGAGTGTGCCATTCTTCTATTAGAAAGAAGTAAAGATGTAATACCACTTGAAGCAACGTTTAACACAATATCACCCCTTGAGCTAATCTTAGCGGACATAAGGCTCCAGAGAAATGTTTTTCCAGTACTTCCATGACCATACACAAAGAAAAAATCCCGTTCATCACAATACACAGCTGTAACAATTTTATCGAATGCATGTTTCTGCTAGGTGTTGCGATGGCTAACATGTCTGAGGCATTTTTCTTTAACTCATCCCTGTTAAAGTTTAGCTCTTCCTTGATAACCCTTTCGGTTAACAACTAAAGGCATAGGAGGATAGTCTTTCAAGGTTTTACCATAGGAATGTAAGATATTGTCTATATCTATTAAGCACAACTACTTAAGCTCATCGTCTGACATGGTTAACTCTGCATATTATACGATACTGTAAAAATTTAATCAAACTAAAAATGATCAATAATGAAAGACATTAATAATTGTAATTAATAAAAATTCACCCCTTATGTTCATCATGGTTCTTTGTCGATATAAAATATCATATGAGAGTTCATGCCAATATCTATCCCAGACATATTCTGGTCTTGAGATATTGTTGGATGTTAATAGAATGACAAACAACCTCCTAACATATGATCTTAAGGCCCACAAGCTTGCTTCCTTAATTGCATCCATAAATTTTCTGTAATCTTGCAAGAGTTCAAGAGCGAAGCATGCATCTCTATAAGTAGCATAATTGTTTCTCCTACTGTTCTTATATCTCGAAAATTCATACATCCTCTTTGAGTATTCAAGAGAAGTCGTTGGTAATACTCTTTCGTATTTGCTGCAAAAAAAAACTTGGTTAAAATCCCACTTCTAAGTTGCTAAATGGATTAGGCTACATGATTTCAATTATTATGTAGCTACACATGCGCGTAAAATTATTTTTCTAAAAAATAGAGCACAATTCTAAAATTGTATAATCTACAGAGTATTAGATTATAACTGTTGAAAGTTATTAGAACATTTATTTTCTAGTGTAGATAAATCAAATAAAATAGACGTGGGGTACATGCTGTTAAGATTTTAAATTTAAATCATCAAATAAATAAGATCAAAATTGAATATAAACTCGTTATTACCTGTAGGTACATGAGTCAACCTTCCAATTGCAAAACCTTGATTTCGAGGAAACCACTTTGAAGCATCGTCCTTCCAAATAAACTTGGTTGGAAACTCAGCATAAGTCAAACTTCGAGCATAGGAATATGACATGCTCGCCGCCATCCACTCCAAAAACATTGACTTATGAGATACTGCACTTTCGATGATATCATTCACATTAGAAGTTTCACTATAAACCACAAGTTGCTCATCCTCCAAATGGAATGGAAGTCTAATCACAACTGGTTCTTTCTCTTGGATTTCATATCCAAATAAATGCCAGACTGCCTCACATGCCGAAATGTACCTACAATTGTAGTAATTCCTAATTTCATCAACAACTTGTGTGGCTTCTGATGAATCATCAGTGTTGTATAAGGTAGCTGTTACGCAATCATTGTCCTTGTGTACATACCTAAACAGATACTTAATAGAACTTGTTTGGCATGTATATTCCACATTTATATGCCACTCAAACTTGAGCAACAATTCTAGATTATACGGAACAATGAACTTATTGTCTAGTATACATTCCTTTTTCTTCACAGTTCGACCGTTATCACTAGGCCTATTTTTGGGAAACTCGGCTTCATCAATAAGTGTTCGCTGCCTAAACTCTTTGGTATAAAACTTTGAACAAGATCCATTCTTCATGCAAGGTAAATTCCTGTTGTACAGACTACATGGACCATGTACCATGTAATTTTGAACAGTTTCATTTAGATTTGGCCTTTCATTTTCATCAAGAATCTCAACTATTATATATTTGTCTATGTCATATGGTGTTTGTGTCTTGAACTTGTTATTCATGAATAAAAGGATATGTGCATGTAGAAGCCCTTTTTTTTGAAACTCTAGTGTAAACATCTGAAAATAAAAAAGAAACATGAGTAAAACATTACAATATAAGATTTTAATAAGGTGTTGCACAAACACAGACTTACATCCCAAAATTTTGTCAAAGATTTTTCCTTCTTTTAGGTCATCAATCAAATAGGAGTCACTTCTCTTTTTATCTCATCCCATTCAGGGTTACAGGTCATAGTGATAAAATGGCTAAGATATCCTGTATATATGCAAATTACAAATGCATCTTTGCAATTATTCATCATGTACCTAGGTCCACCGGTAAAAGTATTGGGAAGAATGATTCTTTTGCCAAGCCTTGCAGCATCTACATTTGTAACACCTTCACTATTAGAATGTCACGCTTCTAGCTGCGTCACTCTGATAGCTCGGATATTACGAAGACTCTAAATACATTTAATACTAAGATAAGAGTCTGGCTAAAACTTAAACCATATAACCTTTCAAAAGACTTTTAGTTGAAAACATAAATACATACTCACAAAACATATATGACACTTAACAAAATATGTGTATATATATATATATATATATATATATATATATATATATATATATTGTTATACTAGCATTACATAATTCAAAGCCTATCCCTCTTACAAAATGTATAAAGATAAATGCAAGGAAAAACATAATATCTAAAACAATACAATACATCATATAAACATAAACAAAAATAAACTCTTCGAAACCTCTTCATTCGTATTCTGAAAAGGAAAACCTGTAGGGGAGTGAGAACATTGTCCTCGCTGGTTCTCACTATAGAGTTACAGAATTGCTATAATAAGATACGTAAAATAAAATTGTTTTTAGAGTACAGTGACTGTTGTTCGCCTTATGTATCGTTTCAAAACCAAAGGTTTATATTCAAAAATCTGAAATCCTTTTTAAAAGAGAAATCCATTTATTCTTTGAAACCCAAAACCATTTGTACCAAATATTAAAAATTTTCTAGACAGTATGTATGTCCAAACTTTTCCAAGCATAAGTTCATTAAGTCTATACTAAACCAACTTGATTTTTCATACTTTACTATACCAAAAACTTAAACCAAATACGGCCTTCGGCCCATCACATAATCAAATACGGCCTCAGGTCCAAACAACTCAAACAACATCCAATTCACCACGGTCCAACCAATTTCAGTTACAAACACAAATAGAGAGGTTCAAACCCAAACAAAATAGTTACATCAAATATAGCAATTAGCAGTAAACATAATTATTTACATAGGCAAACCAATTATAATATGCACACCCAAACAATGTCACATAGATGCATATGATGAATGTCTATATTATTGGCTTGTGATATCACTTGTCGGTTCAAACTGCCAACCCGACACATCTCCGGTGACATTGCCTTTCTGCCACGACCAGGGATATAGTTCCCTGCTCACTCTTGATTTGTCTTGTGCCCCGCGAGTTATAGTGCCCGGCACACTCTTTCGGGTTATAGTGTCTGAGTTCACTATGACAGCAGAAAGGTTATGTGAGCGGGAGACTACCACAGCACTCACATCTCAACGTAGGTAGAAGACTGCCTCAGCTCTACGCCGGCTGATGTGGTGAAAATTGGCGAGTTAAAAAATTATTATAAGAGATACGTTGCAAGTACAGTCCTTAACCAGTCAAAAATTCGCTTATCAATTTAGAAGGGTTGTCACAATATTGAAATTAAAATACTGGGAGTATGAATCCTAGGTCGTCTCCCAACGAGTTGCAGAAAGATGTGCTATTTTATTAATCAGGTGTTTTCAAAAATGGTTGAGTTGATAAACATGAAATTAAATCAGAAAATTTAGATAATTTAAATAAAAGCCTTGACTGGGAGTAGATTAGTTGGAAGCCCTATTCTTGTTGAAGTACTCTCAAGATTAATTGATAATTGAAGGTTGCTCTGCTTAGTTATCCCTTACTAGGTAAATGAAAGTCAAGCAAGTTGGAAAGCTATTTCTAGTCACAAGTTCTAATCCTCTCCCTTGGGAAGGACTAGTGTCAATGACTAGAAGGTGATCCAACAATAAACCCAATTACAATTTTCTCTTGAGTAATCCAACTCAAGGTTTCCTTTCAATCAAATCCCAATCAAGTTATGGAACTACTCACTCATCATAATTGTAGACTTCATAGAATCAATGGGAAAAATAAAAGAAGACATAATAAATAATAATAAAAGGGATTAATTAAAAATAAAAATAGTTCTGTATTAATAACTTGTGAAAATAATCCAATGTCAACTCTGGAAGAATTAAGAATATGGAAGAATAAATGAAAAGTAAATAACAAACTATAATGACTAGTACCGGAGGTAGACTCTTCTCAAAAGCTAAAGCCAAAATCTTCAAAATTCTAATTATGAATGTTCAAGTGAGAAACCTAGGGGAGGAGTAAATTTAGATCCCAAAACTAAAAATTATGCGGAATGAATGTTGTTCCTTTGTCGCTGCATGTTTCCTGGCTCTAATATGTGTTTCTGGGCCGAAGACTGGGTTGAAATACAGCCCAGAAACTCTGCCAGTGACTTCTGAAATTCTGCAGATCGCGCACGTCACGCGGCCACGTCGTCCACATGTTCGCGTTACTCAGCGTTTCTCGTACCACGCGTGCGCGTCGTTCATGCATTCGTGTCGTTTGTGCAGCTTCCAATCCGCGCAGTTGCGTCAGGCACGCGAGCGCATCACTGTGATTTCTTCTGTTTAGCGCGGTCGCGTCAGCCATGCGACCGCGTGACTTCTTGCTGGTCATCTCCTCAATTCTTTGTGTTCCTTCCATTTTTGCACGCTTCCTCTTCATTCCTTACGCCATTCCTGCCCTATGAAGTCTGAAACACTTAATACACAGATCACGGCATCGAATGGTACAAAGGAAGATAAAAATATATAAATAAAAGATCTTAGGAAGCAAGTTTTTAATCATAGGATATTTTTAGGAAGGAATTATAAATACATGCAAATCATATGAATAAGTGAGCAAAGACTTGATAAAACCACACAATTAAACACAATATGAATCACAAAATAGTGGTTTATCAACCTTCCCACACTTAAACATTAGCATGTCCTCATGCTAAGTTGAAGGAGATGAATATGAATGAGTAGGAATATGTGAGACTCATGCAATGCAATGCAACCTATATACATATGAATGCAACTATATGAGTTTGTCTACATGATTAAAAGTAGATAAGTTCTCTAAGACAAAACATGGGGTAGATTTCACTAATTCAAATCATATTGTAAAAGCAGATAAATTTGTAAGAAGATAGCTTGTGAAAGCAGGGAATACAGGACTGAGCATTGAACCCTTACTGTTGGTGCATGTGCACTCTAATCATCTCTAGTATATGGGGTAATCACTCTATCCTTCTCTAATCATGCTTTCAAAAATTTTGTTTTTCACATAATCAATCAACAATTTTAAAATGCCAATGCAAACATCATGAGGTCTTTTCATGGTTGTAATGGGGCTAAGGTAAAGGTGGGGATACACATATGGCTTAGTGAGCTTGTGTATTGAATCTTTAATTAACCTAAGCTCCTACCTAACATACATATACTCTATATAATTTCAACATTCATCTTAGCTACCCAAAATCTCCTTTTTACATTCCATATTCATGTCTCAACCTTTATTTTAATTTTATCACATGTGCATTGATTATTTAAACTCTGACTTATTATTGGGGTGATTTTGTCCCCTTATTTACTAAAATAAAGAATTTTTTCGGTATAGCTTATCAATGCACATAGATTTGTAATTCCTTTTATGGTTTCACATGAATAGGTACCCAAATTCCCTTTGTTATATTATGACATATTTTCTATCACCCTTTATTCCCACAATTTTCCCATACTCAGTTAACACACAAATTCTATCTTAAGCTAACCAAAGATTCAATTGGAATTTTCAATTATTTTCTGCTTAAGGCTAGTAATGTGGTATAATATAGAACGAATGGGATTAAAAATAGCTCAAAGTGGTTAACAAAGGTAATTAAAAAGGGTTGGCTTATTTGGGATATGTGAGTTAAACAAATAATGGCCTCAATCATATGCATGCACATAACACATTAATTTTGGACATATAGGATAAAACAAAATTCAGATTACAATCATAGAGAAGTGAACACACAAGAAAAAAATGTTTATGGTTAAATAGTGTAACCATGTATTTAGGCTCAAAGTCTCACGTGTTGTGTGTTCTTTTTAGCTCAAAAATTCTGTTCCAATTTCAACTTCAAACAAATTTAACATAAATGTTTTGATTTAAATTAGTGAAATTTTAAAAAAAATATGGTCTTAAAAGAAACTTATTGTCTTTTCAATCAGGTAGAACATGCATGCAATTAACCTACTAATATGCAATCTATCCTATTCTAAAGAAGAAAGAAATTGGTGTTAGGGGGTTGGTGCACGAAATTGTGATCACTACTTTTACACGAACAATCCCCGGTAATGGCTCCAAAGACTTGGTGCTCAATACCATGGCATAAACACAACTTCGCACAACTAACCAGCAAGTGCACTGGGTCGTCCAAGTAATACCTTACGTGAGTAAGGGTCGATCCCACGGAGATTGTTGCTATGAAGCAAGCTATGGTCACCTTGTAAATCTTAGTCAGGCAGACTCAAATGGGTATAGATGATGAATAAAACATAAAGATAAAGATAGAGATACTTATGTATATCATTGGTGAGAGCTTCAGATAAGCGAATGAAGATGCCTTCCCTTCCGTCTCTCTGCTTTCCTACTGTCTTCATCCAATCCTTCTTACTCCTTTCCATGGCAAGCTTATGCAAGGGTTTCACTGTTGTCAGTGGCTACCTCCCATCCTCTCAGTGGAAATGTTCAACGCACCCTGTCACGGTACGGCTATCCATCTGTCGGTTCTCGTTCAGGCCGGAATAGAATCCAGAGATTCTTTTGCGTCTGTCACTAACGCCCCGCCCTCAGGAGTTTGAAGCACGTCACAGTCATTCAATCATTGAATCCTACTCAGAATACCACAGACAAGGTTAGACCTTCCGGATTCTCTTGAATGCCGCCATCAGTTCTTGCCTATACCACGAAGACTCTGATCTCACGGAATGGCTGGCTCGTTTGTCAGGCGAGCACTCGGTTGTCAGGCGATCAACCATGCATCGTGCAATCAGAAATCCAAGAGATAAACACTAGGGCCTTGTTGCTTTGTAGAACAAGAGTGGTTGTCAGTCACTTTGTTCATAAGTGAGAATGATGATGAGTGTCACGGATCATCACATTCATCAAGTTGAAGAACAAGTGATATCTTAGACAAAGAACAAGCAGAATTGAATAGAAGAACAATAGTAATTGCATTAATACTCGAGGTACAGCAGAGCTCCACACCTTAATCTATGGTGTGTAGAAACTCCACCGTTGAAAATACATAAGAACAAGGTCTAGGCATGGCCGAATGGCCAGCCTCCCAAATGATCTAAGATAGCGTGAAACTCAAAGATAGCTACCCCGATTCTTCTTTTTAATACAATAGTAAAAGGTCCTACTTATAGAAAACTAGTAGCCTAAGGTGTACAAGGATGAGTAAATGACATAAAAATCCACTTCCGGACCCACTTGGTGTGTGCTTGGGCTGAGCAATGACGCATTTTCGTGTAGAGACTCTTCTTGGAGTTAAACGCCAGCTTTTGTGCCAGTTTGGGCGTTTAACTCCCATTTTGGTGCCAGTTCCGGCGTTTAACGCTGGAAATTCTGTAGGTGACTTTGAACGCCGGTTTGGGCCATCAAATCTTTGAAAAAGTATGGACTATCATATATTGCTGGAAAGCCCAGGATGTCTACTTTCCAACGCCGTTGAGAGCGCGCCAATTGGGCTTCTGTAGCTCCAGAAAATCCACTTCGAGTGCAGGGAGGTCAGAATCCAACAGCATCTGCAGTCCTTTTCAGTCTCTGAATCAGATTTTTGCTCAGAACCTTCAATTTCAGCCAGAAAATACCTGAAATCACAGAAAAACACACAAACTCATAGTAAAGTCCAGAAAAGTGAATTTTAACTAAAAACTAATAAAAATATTCTAAGAACTTAACTAAAACTACTAAAAACATACTAAAAACAATGCCAAAAAGCGTACAAATTATCCGCTCATCACAACACCAAACTTAAATTGTTGCTTGTCCCCAAGCAACTGAAGATCAAATAAGATAAAAAGAAGAGAATATGCAATGAACTCCAAAAACATCTATGAAGATCAGTATTAATTAGATGAGCGGGGCTTTTAGCTTTTTGCCTCTGAATAGTTTTGGCATCTCACTCTATCCTTTGAAATTCAGAATGATTGGCTTCTTTAGGAACTCAGAATCCAGATAGTGTTATTGATTCTCCTAGTTAAGTATGATGATTCTTGAACACAGCTACTTATTGAGTCTTGGCTGTGGCCCAAAGCACTCTGTCTTCCAGTATTACCACCGGATACATACATGCCACAGACACATGATTGGGTGAACCTTTTCAGATTGTGACTCAGCTTTGCTAAAGTCCCCAACTAGAGGTGTCCAGGGTTCTTAAGCACACTCTTATTGCCTTGGATCACAACTTTATTTCTTTCTTTTTCTTTCTTTTTCTTTCTTTTTCTTTTTCTTTTTCGGTTTTTTTTTTCTCGCTTGCTTCCTCCCTTTTTTTTGTATTCACTGCTTTTTCTTGCTTCAAGAATCATTTTTATGATTTTTCAGATCCTCAGTAACATGTCTCCTTTTTCATCATTCTTTCAAGAGCCAACATTCATGAACCACAAATTCAAAAGACATATGCACTGTTCATGCATACATTCAGAGAACAAAAATATTGCCACCACATCAAAATAATTAAACTGTTATAAAATTCAAAATTCATGCAATTCTTCTCTTTTTCAATTAAGAACAATGTTTATTTAAGAAAGGTGATGGATTCATAGGACATTCATAACTTTAAGGCATAGACACTAAGACACTAATGATCACAAGACACAAACATGGACAAACATAAGCACTAAAATTTGAAAAACAGAAGAATAAAGAACAAGAAAATCAAGGAATGAGTCCACCTTAGTGATGGCGGCTCTTTCTTCCTCTTGAAGATCCTATGGAGTGCTTGAGCTCCTCAATGTCTCTTCCTTGTCTTTGTTGCTCCTCTCTCATGATTCTTTGATCTTCTCTAATTTCATGGAGGAGAATGGAGTGTTCTTGGTGCTCCACCCTTAGTTGTCCCATGTTGGAACTCAATTCTCCTAGGGAGGTGTTTAGTTGCCCCCAATAGTCTTGTGGAGGAAAGTGCATCCCTTGAGGCATCTCAGGGATCTCATGATGAGAGGGGTCTCTTGTTTGCTCCATCCTTTTCTTGGTAATGGGCTTGTCCTCATCAATGGGGATGTCTCCCTCTATGTCAACTCCCACTGAATAACAGAGGTGACAAATGAGGTGAGGAAAGGCAAACCTTGCTAAGGTAGAGGACTTGTCCGCCACCTTATAGAGTTCTTGGGCTATAACCTCATGAACTTCCACTTCTTCTTCAATCATGATGCTATGGATCATGATGGCTCGGTCTAGAGTAACTTCGGACCGGTTGCTAGTGGGGATGATTGAGCGTTGGATAAACACCAACCATCCTCTAGCCATGGGTTTGAGGTCATGCCTTCTCAATTGAACCGGCTTGCCTCTTGAATCTCTCTTCCATTGTGCGCCCTCTTCACATATGACTGTGAGGACTTGGTCCAACCTTTGATCAAAGTTGACCCTTCTTGTGTAAGGATGTTCATCTCCTTGCATCATAGGCAAGTTGAATGCTACCCTCACACTTTCCGGACTAAAATCCAAGTATTTCCTCCGAACCATAGTAAGATAATTCTTTGGATCCGGGTTCACACTTTGATCATGGTTCTTGGTGATCCATGCATTGGCATAGAACTCTTGAACCATCAAGATTCCGACTTGTTGAATGAGGTTGGTAAGCACTTCCCAACCTCTTCTTCGGATCTCATGGCGGATCTCCGGATATTCACCCTTTTTGAGTGAAAAGGGGACCTCGGGGATCACCTTCTTCAAGGCCACAACTTCATAGAAGTGGTCTTGATGCACCCTTGAGATGAATCTATCCATCTCCCATGACTCGGAGGTGGAAGCTTTTGCCTTCCCTTTCCTCTTTCTAGAGGTTTCTCCGGCCTTGGATGCCATAAATGGTTATGGAAAAACAAAAAAGCAACGCTTTTACCACACCAAACTTAAAATGTTTGCTCGTCCTCGAGCAAAAGAAGAAAGAAGAGAGTAGAAAAAGAAGAAATGAGGAAGAAGGGAATGGTGGTGTATTCGGCCAAAGAGGGGGAGAAGTGGTGTTTAGGTTGTGTGAAAATGAAGGGGTGAAGAAGGGTATATATAGGAGAGAAGGGGTGATGGTTCGGCCATTTATGGGTGGGTTTGGGTGGGAAAGTGGTTTGAATTTGAATGGTGAGGTAGGTGGGGTTTTATGAAGGATGGATGTGAGTGGTGAAGAGAAAGATGGGATTTGATAGGTGAAGGGTGTTTGGGGAAGAGATATTGAGGTGATTGGTGAATGGGTGAAGAAGAGAGAGAGTGGTGGGGTTGGTGGGGATCCTGTGGGGTCCACAGATCCTGTGGTGTCAAGGAAAAGTCATCCCTGCACCAAATGGCACTCAAAATCACGTTTTGAGCCATTTCTGGCGTTAAACGCCGGGCTGGTGCCCATTCCTGGCGTTTAACGCTAGGTTCTTGCCCTTTTCTGGCGTTTAACGCCAGTCTGGTGCCCTTTTCTGGCGTTAAACGCCCAGAATGGTGCCAGACTGGGCGTTAAACGCCCACCTGCTAGCCTTACTGGCGTTTAAACGCCAGTAAGTTCTTCCTCCAGGGTGTGCTGTTTTTCTTCCTGTTTTTCATTCTGTTTTTGCTTTTTCATTTGATTTTGTGACTTCTCATGATCATCAACCTACAAAATAAAGTAAAATAACAAAAGAAAATAGATAAAATATATCATTGGGTTGCCTCCCAACAAGCGCTTCTTTAATGTCAGTAGCTTGACAGAGGGCTCTCATGGAGCCTCATAGATACTCAGAGCAATGTTGGAACCTCCCAACACCAAACTTAGAGTTTGAATGTGGGGGTTCAACACCAAACTTAGAGTTTGGTTGTGGCCTCCCAACACCAAACTTAGAGTTTGACTGTGGGGGCTCTGTTTGTCTCTGATTTGAGAGAAGCTCTTCATGCTTCCTCTCCATGGTGACAGAGGGATATCCTTGAGCCTTAAACACAAAGGTTTCTTCATTCACTTGAATGATCAATTCACCTCCATCAACATCAATCACAGCCTTTGCTGTGGCTAGGAAGGGTCTGCCAAGGATGATAGATTCATCCATGCACTTCCCAGTCTCTAGGACTATGAAATCAGTAGGGATGCAATGGTCTTCAATCTTAACCAAAACATTCTCTACAAGTCCATAAGCTTGTTTTCTTGAATTGTCTGCCATCTCTAGTGAGATTCTTGCAGCTTGTACCTCAAAGATCCCTAGCTTCTCCATCACTGAGAGAGACATGAGGTTTACACTTGACCCTAAGTCACACAGAGCCTTCTTGAAGGTCATGGTGCCTATGGTACAAGGTATGGAAAATTTCCCAGGATCTTGTCTCTTTTGAGGTAATTTCTGCCTAGACAAGTCATCTAGTTCTTTGGTGAGCAAAGGAGGTTCATCCTTCCAAGTCTCATTTCTAAATAACTTGTCATTTAGCTTCATAATTGCTCCAAGGTATTTAGCAACTTGCTCTTCAGTGACATACTCATCCTCTTCAGAGGAAGAATACTCATCAGAGCTCATGAAAGGCAGAAGTAAGTCCAATGGAATCTCTATGGTTTCATTTTGAGCCTCAGATTCCCATGGTTCCTCATTGGGGAACTCATTGAAGGTCAGTGCACGCCCATTGAGGTCTTCCTCAGTGGCGTTCACTGCCTCTCTTTCCTCTCCAAATTCGGCCATGTTAATGGCCTTGCACTCTCCTTTTGGATTTTCTTCTGTATTGCTTGGAAGAGTACTTGGAGGGAGTTCAGTAACTTTCTTGCTCAGCTGTCCCACTTGTGCCTCCAAATTCCTAATGGAGGATCTTGTTTCAGTCATGAAACTTTGAGTGGTTTTGATTAGATCAGAGACCATGGTTGCTAAGTCAGATGGGTTCTGCTTAGAATTCTCTGTCTGTTGCTGAGAAGATGATGGAAAAGGCTTGCCATTGCTAAACCTGTTTCTTCCACCATTATTGTTGTTGAAACCTTGTTGAGGTCTCTCTTGATTCTTCCATGAGAAATTTGGGTGATTTCTCCATGAAGAATTATAGGTGTTTCCATAGGGTTCTCCTAGGTAATTCACCTCTTCCATTGAAGGGTTCTCAGGATCATAAGCTTCTTCTTCAGATGAAGCATCCTTAGTACTGCTTGGTGCATTTTGCATTCCAGACAGACTTTGAGAAATCAAATTGACTTGTTGAGTCAATATCTTGTTCTGAGCCAAAATGGCATTCAGAGCATCGATCTCAAGAACTTCTTTCTTCTGACTAGTCCCATTGTTCATAGGATTCCTTTCAGAAGTGTACATGAATTGGTTATTTGCAACCATTTCAATTAGCTCTTGAGCCTCTGTAGGCGTCTTCTTCAGATGAAGAGATCCTCCAGCAGAGCTATCCAAGGACATCTTAGATAGTTCAGAGAGACCATCATAGAAAATACCTATGATGGTCCATTCAGAAAGCATGTCAGAAGGACATTTTCTGATTAATTGTTTGTATCTTTCCCAAGCTTCATAGAGGGATTCTCCATCCTTCTGTCTGAAGGTTTGGACTTCCACTCTAAGCTTACTCCATCTTTGAGGTGGAAAGAACTTTGCCAAGAAGGCATTGACTAGCTTTTCCCAAGAGTCCAGGCTTTCTTTATGTTGAGAATCCAACCATATTCTAGCTCTGTCTCTTACAGCAAAAGGGAATAGCATCAGTCTATAGACCTCAGGGTCTACCCCATTAGTCTTGACTGTGTCACAGATTTGCAAGAATTCAGCTAAGAACTGATGAGGGTCTTCCATTGGAAGTCCATGGAACTTGCAATTCTGTTGCATTAGAGAAACTAATTGAGGCTTAAGCTCAAAGTTGTTTGCTCCAATGGCAGGGATAGAAATGCTTCTCCCATAGAAATCGGGAGTAGGTGCAGTAAAGTCACCCAGCACCTTCCTTGCATTGTTGGCATTGTTGTTGTTTTCGGCTGCCATGTGTTCTTCTTCTTTGAAGAATTCGGTCAGGTCCACTAAAGAGAGTTGGGCTTTGGCTTCTCTTAGCTTTCTCTTCAAGGTCCTTTCGGGTTCAGGGTCAGCTTCAACAAGAATGCCTTTGTCTTTGTTCCTGCTCATATGAAAGAGAAGAGAACAAGAAAATATGGAATCCTCTATGTCACAGTATAGAGATTCCTTGAGGTGTCAGAGGAAAAAGAAAAATAGAATGAAGAAGGCAAAGAAGAATTCGAACTTTAATTAGATAAGATTCGAATTGTGCATTAAGAAGGAGTGATACTCCATAAATAGAAGGATGTGAGAAGGAGGGAAGTGATTTTCGAAAACTAATTAAAAAGATTTTGAAAACATTTTGAAAAACTTTAATTTGATTTTCGAAAATCAATAGTGAGAAAGAAATCAAGTAAATTTTTTTTTTTGAAAAGATTTTGAAAATAGAAGTTAAAAAGATTTGATTAAAAACTTATTTTGAAAAAGATGTGATTAAAAAGATATGATTGAAAAGTTATGGTTTTAAAAAGATGTGATTGAGAAGATATGATTTGAAAACAATTTGAAAAGATATGGTGAAAAAATTAATGACTTGCCTAACAAGAAAAGATATGATTCAAACATTAAACCTTTCTCAACAGAAAAGGTAACAAACTTGAGATGTTCAATCAAATCATTAATTGTTAGTAAGTATCTTTGAAAAAGAAAAGAAATTGATTTTGAAAACATTTGATTGATAAGATATGATTTGAAAAAGATTTGATTTTGAAAAACTTTGAAAACTTGAAAAAAATTGATTTGAAAACAAAATTCTCCCCCTTGTGCCATCCTGGCGTTAAACGCCCAGAATGGTGCACATTCTGGCGTTTAACGCCCAAGATGCACCCTTTTTGGGCGTTAAACGCCCAACCAGGTACCCTGGCTGGCGTTTAAACGCCAGTCTGTCCTTCTTCACTGGGCGTTTTGAACGCCCAATTTTTCTGTGTAATTCCTCTGCTGTATGTTCTGAATCTTTAATTCTCTATGTTATTGACTTTGAAAAGACACAAATTAAAAATATTTTTGGATTTTTAATAATAAGGAATAATAAAAAATGCAACTAAAATCAAATAACAATGCATGCAAGACACCAAACTTAGCAGTTTGTATACTACTGACACTAATGAGAATGCATATGAGACACAAAGATACTCAAGTCAATAGAATTCAAAGATCAAAACAAGGAAATCATCAAGAATATCTTGAAGATCACTTAAGACACATGCATGGATTCGAAAAATGCAACAAAAACATGCAATTGACACCAAACTTAAAATGAGACTCTATACTCAAACAAGAAAAAGAAGGAAATAGAAAAATATTTTATGTTTCTTGTAATTTTTTTTTTATTTTTCGAAAATTAAGTGGAAAAAGGTATCAAAATTCTTAATGAGAATTCCAGGAATCAGTGCAATGCTAGTCTAAGACTCCGGTCCAGAAATTAGACATGGCTTCACAGCCAGCCAAGCTTTCAAAGAAAGCTTCGGTCCAAAACACTAGACATGGCCAAAGGCCAGCCAAGCCCTTAGTAGATCACTGCTCCAAAAGCAAGATTGATAGAAATCAACAAGCTCCTGTGATGATAAGTTGAAACCTCGTTCCAATAAGATTAGACATGGCTTCACAGCCAGCCAGATTTCAACAAATCATCATGAAACTCTAGAAGTCATCTTCAAGAATTTCGAAAAAAAATAAACACCTAATCTAAGCAACAAGATGAACCGTCAGTTGTCCATACACAAACAATCCCCGGCAACGGCGCCAAAAACTTGGTGCACGAAATTGTGATCACTACTTTTACACGAACAATCCCCGGTAATGGCTCCAAAGACTTGGTGCTCAATACCATGGCATAAACACAACTTCGCACAACTAACCAGCAAGTGCACTGGGTCGTCCAAGTAATACCTTACGTGAGTAAGGGTCGATCCCACGGAGATTGTTGCTATGAAGCAAGCTATGGTCACCTTGTAAATCTTAGTCAGGCAGACTCAAATGGGTATAGATGATGAATAAAACATAAAGATAAAGATAGAGATACTTATGTATATCATTGGTGAGAGCTTCAGATAAGCGAATGAAGATGCCTTCCCTTCCGTCTCTCTGCTTTCCTACTGTCTTCATCCAATCCTTCTTACTCCTTTCCATGGCAAGCTTATGCAAGGGTTTCACCGTTGTCAGTGGCTACCTCCCATCCTCTCAGTGGAAATGTTCAACGCACCCTGTCACGGTACGGCTATCCATCTGTCGGTTCTCGTTCAGGCCGGAATAGAATCCAGTGATTCTTTTGCGTTTGTCACTAATGCCCCGCCCTCAGGAGTTTGAAGCACGTCACAGTCATTCAATCATTGAATCCTACTCAGAATACCACAGACAAGGTTAGACCTTCCGGATTCTCTTGAATGCCGCCATCAGTTCTTGCCTATACCACGAAGACTCTGATCTCACGGAATGGCTGGCTCGTTTGTCAGGTGAGCACTCGGTTGTCAGGCGATCAACCATGCATCGTGCAATCAGAAATCCAAGAGATAAACACTAGGGCCTTGTTGCTTTGTAGAACAAGAGTGGTTGTCAGTCACTTTGTTCATAAGTGAGAATGATGATGAGTGTCACGGATCATCACATTCATCAAGTTGAAGAACAAGTGATATCTTAGACAAAGAACAAGCGGAATTGAATAGAAGAACAATAGTAATTGCATTAATACTCGAGGTACAGCAGAGCTCCACACCTTAATCTATGGTGTGTAGAAACTCCACCGTTGAAAATACATAAGAACAAGGTCTAGGCATGGCCGAATGGCCAGCCTCCCAAATGATCTAAGATAGCGTGAAACTCAAAGATAGCTACCCCGATTCTTCTTTTTAATACAATAGTAAAAGGTCCTACTTATAGAAAACTAGTAGCCTAAGGTGTACAAGGATGAGTAAATGACATAAAAATCCACTTCCGGGCCCACTTGGTGTGTGCTTGGGCTGAGCAATGACGCATTTTCGTGTAGAGACTCTTCTTGGAGTTAAACGCCAGCTTTTGTGCCAGTTTGGGCGTTTAACTCCCATTTTGGTGCCAGTTCCGGCGTTTAACGCTGGAAATTCTGTAGGTGACTTTGAATGCCGGTTTGGGCCATCAAATCTTTGAAAAAGTATGGACTATCATATATTGCTGGAAAGCCCAGGATGTCTACTTTCCAACGCCGTTGAGAGCGCGCCAATTGGGCTTCTGTAGCTCCAGAAAATCCACTTCGAGTGCAGGGAGGTCAGAATCCAACAGCATCTGCAGTCCTTTTCAGTCTCTGAATCAGATTTTTGCTCAGAACCTTCAATTTCAGCCAGAAAATACCTGAAATCACAGAAAAACACACAAACTCATAGTAAAGTCCAGAAAAGTGAATTTTAACTAAAAACTAATAAAAATATACTAAGAACTTAACTAAAACTACTAAAAACATACTAAAAACAATGCCAAAAAGCGTACAAATTATCCGCTCATCAGGGGTGATGCATGAAAACTTGTCTCTCAACAAATTTCCCTTCGGCAAGTATACTGAATTGTCGTCAAGTAATAACTCACAAAAGAGTGAGATCCGCCCAGACCCCAATTTGGTCCAACATGAGAAAGCATTTCTAGCATGATCTCCTCATCCCTTTTCCAAGGCTCAGAGGAGATCCAATTATGGAGAGTTTCTTTTCCAAGACAACTAACCATTTGAATTAAGATCGAAAGCTTTCTACTAAATCCAAAGAGAGGAAAGAAGAAGAGAATGAAAATTATAATTGATCCATCAAATTACAACAGAGCTCCCTAACCCAATGAAAGGGGTTTAGTTGTTCATAGCTCTAGAAATGGAAAATGGCAGAAAAGAATGCATCCTTAGCTAAAAGTGCAGAAAAGTAAATATACAGAGGGTAGTTCTCCAAAGTGCCAAGCTTCTCTATAGTTCAAAACTACTCCTATATATACTACTTCTCTTGATCTTCTAGTGAGTTCTTCAAGTCTTGGATGTGGGCCTTAGATCTTGAGTTGAAGCAGTTACAATCTTTAGTGGGCTTAACTTGCAGAAAAGTATGAATTAGGCATGGGTGTTAGTGAAGTTAACATTAAGTGACATTGTGGGTTCGAGAACGTTAGTGGCAATCACCTTTTTCACTAACGTTCCAATCCCATATAACCCACGTTAACTCCAACGTTAGTGGAACTAACGTGACCACTAACATTGCCTTATAAACCTTCGCAAGCATTTTTGGGACTCACCTTTCCCAATAACGTTGCCTTGTGCCCCTTGTCCCTATGTTAGAGTTCACGTTAGTGTAACTAACATGGCTCTTAACGTGGGTATGCCTCATCTTCGAGAGCATTAGTGGCACTCACCTTTGTCGTTAACGCTCCAAGTGCCCTTACTCTCCACGTTAGAGCTCATGTTAACTAAGTTAACGTGGCCACTAACATGGTAGTGAATGCCATCTCCAACGTTAGTGACAAAGGTGAGTGTCACTAATGTTGGCTCATCAATCTTAGCTCCACGTTAACATTCACGTTAGTGGTCTTAACGTGACCACTAATGTGGGCAATACTAGTTTGATCCAACGTTAGTGACAAAGGTGAGTGTCACTAACGTTGGCATTGTTCCTCTCTTCCATGTTAGAGTTCACGTTAACTAAGTTAACATGACTCTTAACGTGGTTCATTACCACATTTTGGAGCGTTAGTGGTGTTCAATTTCATTTTTCATTTTGTAAAAGCCTATATAAAGGCATTAGTTTCATTCCATTAGGAGGCTTGCTCCATTAGGGAGTAGTCGTAGTAGATAGCTCTCTCTCTTTGAGTTTTCATTTCTGTTTTGAATCTTGGGTGGAGATTGGAAGGAATTCTGTTTTCATTCTCCATCTGCAACATCTCTGCTTTGTTCTTCTGCATAATTGAGAATTGGATTTACATTTCACTTGCTGCTTGATTTACTTCTCTTCTGCTGATTATTTTCTACTTTGATCAAGGAAGGAATTGAGAGCTAGACTTGTTTTCTAGTCTCTTTGATTTCCTGAGATCTTCATTTTGATTTTTCCAATTGAGTTGAATTTAATTTCTGTTTGCTTCTTCAAGCAATTCTGCTTTCTGTTTGAGATCGGTTGCAAGTTACTGCATCTTTTACTTCTCTGTTTGATTGCCATTTACAATTTCTTGTTTGATTTCTTGAATCCCAGCTCCCAAAATCCTTTTATTCTTCCTACAATTTAAATTTTCAGTTGCTTGATCTATTGCTTCCTTTAATTTCCAGCACCCACTCCCCTTTACATTTAATGCAATTTACATTTCTTGTCATTTAAGATTCTTGCAATTTACATTTCTTGCTCTTTAAGTTATTTGCCAATTTACTTTCTGCATCTTTAAGATTTCTGCCATTTACTTTCTGTTGGCTACACTTCACACAATTCACTCAATGTTAGCTTGACTAAACTAATCACCCACTAAAGTTGCTTGATCCATCAATCCCTGTGGGATCGACCTCACTCTTGTGAGTTATTACTACTTGATGCGACCCGGTATACTTGCCGGTTGGATTTGTGTGTTGAAAATTCATTTTTCCGCAAAAACACCATCATGGTTCCTTTTGGATTGCACTTGGTTGATGTTCTTTCTGATCACATTGGTTATTAGCCACAGGAGTTCTTAGGGGAAGTGCTTGAGCTCCCTTGTTTGACTCTTTCTTCAGCTCTTTGTTATCATGATCTGCTTCTTGTGAGAGTTTGAAAACATTGAAGGTGAGCTGCTCATCATGTATTCTCAATACTAGCTCTCCTCGCTCCATATCTATAAGTGCTCTGGCTGTGGCTAAGAATGGCCTTCTCAGAATGATGGGTGTGTCATCCATTTCCAGGATGACAAAATCTGTGGGGAGGAAGTAGTTCCCAACCTTCACTAACACATTCTCAACCACTCCTAATGCCTGCTTTTGGGTTTTGTCAGCCAGTTTGATGATTACATCTGTGGGTGTTAGCTCATTGATTTGAAGCTTTTTCATGAGGGATAGAGGCATTAAGTTGATGCTCGCTCCCAGGTCACAGAGCCCTTTATCAATCATTGTCTCTCCTATAGCACAGGGAATGTGGAAACTCCCTGGATCCTTCTTCTTTGTGGGTAGCTCTGTTTGAATGAGAGCACTGCAATCCCTGTTTATCTTTATTGTTTGTCCACCCTTCAATGAAGTTTTTCTGGCTAGTAGCTCCTTTATATACTTGATATAGGAAGGCATTTGCTGGAGGGCCTTAATGAATGGTATATTTACATCAAGAGATGCAAACATGTCGAGGAACCTTGAATACATTCTCCCTGCTACACCACCCTTAAGCCTGTGAGGGAAGGGTACATATGGGTTCAGTATCTCCCTCTCCTTCAGCTCTTCCTTGAGTGTGAGTTGAGGTGCAGAGTTTCTTTCTTCATGATTTTCCTTTGGACTATCTTGGAGGTGTTCTACTTCCTTCATACTCCTCTCATCACTTGTGGTGATCATCTTACATTCTTCCCACCTTACTTTATTTGTTTCTCCTTTTGGGTTCTTCTCTGTGTCACTTGGAAAACTATCAGTCGGTTTGGGAATTTGTTGAGCTAGATACTCTACTTGAGACTCCAGTTTCTTGATATTTTCCCCTTGGTTTTTTATATTGGCTCGCACTTCCTCCTTAAACACCTTATTGTCTTGGATTTCTCTACATATGTCTTCAAGTAGAGTCTTAAATCTTTGAAAGTCTATCCTCGGTTAGTGATGGTGGGTTGGGATTAGGTGGTTATTGAAGGACCTTTGTAAGGGATGTTGGTGAGTTGCATTATTATTGGGGTTGTGGTTGTGGCATCTCTGGTCTTGGCCTTGGTCTTGTTGATTTCCCCACCCAAAGTTGGGGTGATTTCTCCATCCAGAGTTGAAAGTTTTGGAGTATGGATCATGGATTTGTCTAGGTGAGTTTCAAACATAGTTGGCTTGTTCCCAGTCACCTTCTTCTTCTATATTCACTCCTTCTTGAGTTGGTGATGAAGTGATGACTATTGCAACTTAGTTTTCCTCCACCTTCTTGGTAAGATCTTCTAGCTGCTTGGTGATCATCTTATTTTGAGCTAGCAATGCATCCATGTGGTTCAGCTCCATTACTTCTTGAGTATTGCTTCTTTCAGAGGCATAGAAGTAGTCATTCTCAGCTACTATTTCAATGACATCTATGGCTTCTTCAATGGTTTTTTTCCTGTTTAGAGAGCCCCTTGATGAATGATCTATAGCCTTCTTTGACTCATAAGAAATACCTTCATAGAAAATGTGAAGTTGAACCCATTCATTGAACATATCTGGTGGGCATCTTCTTGTTAAGTCCTTGAACCTCTCCCATACCTCATAGAAAGACTCACCATCTTGTTGCCTGAAGGTTTGTACCTCAGCTCTCAGCCTGTTAATTCTTTGAGGAGGGTAGAATCTTGTCAAAAACTTGTTCACCACATCTTCCCAATTTGTCAAGCTCTCCTTTAGGAAGGATTCAAGCCACTTGGATGCTTTGTCCCTGAGTGAAAAAGGGAACAAAAGCAGCCTATAGACATCCGGGTGGACTCCATTAGACTTCACAGTGTCACAAATTCTCAAGAAGGTGGTTAGATATTGATTGGGGTCTTCTTGAGTACTTCCTCTAAATGAGCAATTATTCTGAACAAGGGTGATTAGCTAGGGTTTTAATTTAAAGTTGTTGGCATGTATGGTGGGCTTTTGGATCCTACTTCCACAGTTTCCTGGATTTGGATTGATGTAGGAGCCTAGAACTCTCCTTTCTTGCCTAGCATGGTTTGCAGGTCCTTCTCTAGCATGGTTGTGAGCTTCTCCTTCATGATTGTTTTCCAAGCTCTTCTCCATGTTTGTTATCCGGTGGTAATACTGGAAGACAAAGTGCTTAGGGCCACAGCCAAGACTCATAAGTAGCTGTGTTCAAGAATCAACATGCTTAACTAGGAAAGTCAATAACACTATCTGAAATTCTAAGTTCCTAGAGAAGCCAATCACTCTGAACTTCAAAGGAAAAAGTGAGATGCCAAAACTGTTCAGAAGCAAAAAGCTACAAGTCCCGCTCATGTAATTAAATTAATATTCATTGATATTTTGGACTTTATAGTATATTCTCTTCTTTTTATCCTATTTGATTTTCAGTTGCTTGGGGACAAGCAACAATTTAAGTTTGGTGTTGTGATGAGCGGATAATTTATACGCTTTTTGGCATTGTTTTTACATAGTTTTCAGTAAGTTTAAGCTACTTTTAGGGATGTTTTCATTAGTTTTTATGTTAAATTCACATTTCTGGACTTTACTATGAGTTTGTGTGTTTTTCTGTGATTTCAGGTAAATTCTGACTGAAATTGAGGGATTTGAGCAAAACTCTGAAAAAGGCTGACAAAAGGACTGCTGATGCTGTTGGATTCTGACCTCCCTGCACTCGAAATGGATTTTCTGGAGCTACAGAACTCCAATTGGCGCGCTCTCAACGGCGTTGGAAAGTAGACATCCAGGGCTTTCCAGCAATATATAATAGTCCATACTTTATTCGAAGAATGACGACGTAACTTGGCGTTAAACGCCAAGTTCATGCTGCTGTCTGGAGTTAAACGCCAGAAAAACGTCATAATCCGGAGTTGAACGCCCAAAACACGTCATAACTCAAAGTTCAACGCCAAGAAATGCCTTAGCTCGTGGATTGATCAAGCTCAGCCCAAGCACACACCAAGTGGGCCCCGGAAGTGGATTTATGCATCAATTACTTACTCATGTAAACCCTAGTAGCTAGTCTAGTATATATAGGACATTTATCTATTGTATTAGACATCTTTTGACCACCTTAAACTCTTTATTCATTCGGTCACTTGATCATGGAGAGGGCTGGCCATTCGGCCATGCCTGAACCTTTTGCTTATGTATTTTCAACGGTGGAGTTTCTGCACACCATAGATTAAGGGTGTGGAGCTCTGCTGTACCTCAAGTATTAATGAAGTTCTATTTTCTTTTATTCGGTCTCTATCTTATTCTTATTCCAAGATATTCATTCGTACTCAAGAACATGATGAATGTGATGAGTTAGATAACCCTCATTATTATTCTCACTTATGAACGCGCGTGATTGACAACCACTTTCGTTCTACATGCAACACAAGCTTGAATGTATATCTCTTAGATTCCCCAACAGAATCTTCGTGGTATAAGCTAGATGGATGGCGGCATTTATGAGGATCCGGAAAGTCCAACCTTGTCTGTGGTGTTCCGAGTAGGATCCTGGGAATCCGGAAAGTCTACCTTGTCTGTGGTGTCCGAGTAGGATTCCGGTAATGAATGACTGTGACGTGCTTCAAACTTGTAACCTGCTGGGCGTAGTGACAACGCAAAAGAATCAATGGATTCTATTCCAGTAGGGGAGGGAACCAACCGGTGATTGGCCGTACTGTGACAGAGTGCGTGAGCATTAGCTTTCACTGCGAGGATGGGATGTAGCTATCAACCATGGGTGATGCCTCCAGACTGGTTAGCTGTGCGAGTGATAGCCGCATAGGATATTTCCCCGTGAGGATGAAAGTAGCCACAGTTGATGGTGAACCCCTATACAAAGCTTGCCATGGAAAGGAGTAAGAAGGATTGAGTAGAAGGAATAGGAGAGCAGGCGTTCGTGAGCTATACAGCACCTCCATTCCGCTTATCTGAAATTCCTACCAATGAATCTACATAAGTATTTCTATCCTTTTTATTATTCCTTTTTATTTATTATTTCATCCAATAAAATATCATGTTTAAATTCGCCTGACTGAGATCTACAAGGTGACCATAGCTTGCTTCATACCAACAATCTCTGTGGATTCGACCCTTACTCACGTAAGGTTATTACTTGGACGACCCAGTACACTTGCTGGTTAGTTGAACGGAGTTGTGAAGAAAATAAACAGTGCCATAAGAGTATACATCCTTTATAAACAAATAACAAGTGATCACAATTTCGTCCACCAAGTTTTTGGCGCCGTTGCCGGGGATTGTTCGAGTATGGACAACTGACGGTTCATCTTGTTGCTCAGATTAGGTAATTTTCTTTTCAAAAATCTTTTTCAAAATTCTTCTTTTTATTTTTCGTTTTTCTTCACATTATTTTCGAAAATAATTAATAAAAATCCAAAAAAATTAGAAAATCATAAAAATAAAAAATATTGTGTTTCTTGTTTGAATCTTATGTTAATTTTTAAGTTTGGTGTCAATTGCATGCTTTTAAAATTTTTTCTTGCATTTTTCGAAAATCTCATGCATTCATAGTGTTCTTCATGATCTTCAAGTTGTTCTTGATAAGTCCTCTTGTTTGATCTTGATGATTTCTTGTTTTGTATTGTTTCTTGTTTTTCATGTGCATTTTTGCATTCATATTTTCCATGCATTAAAGATTTCTAAGTTTGGTGTCTTGCATATTTTCTTTGCATCAAAAATTTTTCAAAATTATGTTCTTGATGTTCATCATGATCTTCAAAGTGTTCTTGGTGTTCATCTTGACATTCATAGCATTCTTGCATGCATTCATTGTTTTGATCTAAAAATTTCATGCATAAAGCATTTTTGTTGTTTTTCTCTCTCATAATTAAAAATTCAAAAATCAAAAAATATCTTTTCCTTATTTCCCTCCAAAAATTTCGAAATTTTGGGATTGACTTGGTCAAAAATTTTCAAAATTAGTTGTTTCTTACAAGTCAAGTCAAAATTTCAATTTTAAAAAATCTTATCTTTTCAAAATCTTTTTCAAAAATCATATCTTTTTTTTATAATTTTCGAAAATTTTCAAAATTTATTTTCAAAATATTTTCAAAATCTTTTTCTTACCTTTATATCATATTTTCGAAAATTAGCTAATAATTAATGTGATTGGTTCAAAAAATTTGAAGTTTGTTACTTTCTTGTTAAGAAAGGTTCAATCTTTAAGTTCTAGAATCTTATCTTGTAGTTTCTTGTTAGTTAAGTAATTTTAAAAATTAAATCTTTTTCAAAAAATCTTTTTCTTAAAAATCTTTTTATCTTTTATCTTATCTTTTTCAAAAATTTTATCTTTTTCAAAATTTGATTTTAAAAATATCTTATCTAACTTACTATCTTCTTATCTTTTTCAATTTTGATTTCAAATCCTTTTCAATCAACTAACTAACTTTTTGTTTGTTTCTTATCTTTTTCAAAACTACCTAACTACTTTTCCCTCTTCTATTTTCGAAAATATCTCTCTCTTTTTCAAAAATTATTTTTAATTAATTAATTGTTTCACGTTTTAATTTTAATTACATTTTATCTCTAATTTTCGAAAATCACTAACTCCTTTTCAAAATTATTTTCGAATTTGCTCTTCTCTCTTCTTCTTCTATTTAATTATTTAATTACTAACACTTCTCTTCACCTCTCTTCATCCATAAATCCGAATCCATTCTTCATTCTTCTACCACCTTTCTTTTTCTACTAACATAAGGGAATCTCTATACTGTGACATAGAGGATTCCTTTTTCTTTTCTTGTTTTCTTCTCCTTCATATGAGCAGGAACAGGGATAAAGGCACTCTTGTTGAAATTGATCCAGAACCTGAAAGGACTCTGAAGAAAAAATTAAAAGAAGCTAAATTACAACAATCCAGAAGCAACCTTTTAGAAAATTTCGAACAAGAGAAAGAGATGGCAGAAGAAAATAATAATAATAATGCAAGGAGAATGCTTGGTGACTTCACAAAACCAACGTCCAAATTTGATGGAAGAAGCATCTCCATTCCTGCCATTGGAGCCAATAACTTTGAGCTTAAGCCTCAACTAGTTGCTTTAATGCAACAAAACTGCAAGTTTTATGGACTTCCATCTGAAGATCCTTACCAGTTTTTAACTGAGTTCTTACAGATCTGTGACACTGTAAAGACAAATGGAGTTAATCCTGAAGTCTACAGACTCTTGCTTTTCCCTTTTGCTGTAAGAGACAGAGCTAGAGTATGGTTGGATTCACAACCCAAGGATAGCCTGGACTCATGGGATAAGCTTGTCACTGCATTCTTAGATAAATTCTTTCCTCCTCAAAAGCTGAGCAAGCTGAGAGTGGATGTTCAAACCTTCAAACAAAAAGATGGTGAATCCCTCTATGAAGCTTGGGAAAGATACAAGCAGCTGACCAAGAGATGTCCATCTGACATGTTTTCAGAATGGACCATATTAGATATATTCTATTATGGTCTCTCTGAATTTTCGAAAATGTCATTGGACCATTCTGCAGGTGGATCTATTCACCTGAAGAAAACGCCTGAAGAGGCTCAAGAACTCATTGACATGGTTGCAAACAACCAGTTTATGTACACCTCTGAGAGGAATTCCGTGAATAATGGGGTACCTCAGAAGAAAGGAGTTCTTGAAATTGATGCTCTGAATGCCATATTGGCTCAGAACAAAGTGTTGACTCAACAGGTCAACATGATCTCTCAAAATCTGAATGGATTGCAACATGCATCCAACAGTACTAGAGAGGCAGCTTCTGAAGAAGCTTATGATCCTGAAAACCCTGCCATGGCAGAGGTTAATTACTTAGGTGAACCTTATGGAAACACCTATAACTCATCATGGAGAAATCATCCAAATTTCTCATGGAAGGATCAACAAAAACCTCAACAAGGTTTTAACAATGGTGGACGCAACAGGCTGAATAATAGTAAGCCATATCCATCATCTTCTCAGCAACAGACAGAGAAATCTGAACAAAACACTTCTAATTTAGCCAATATAGTCTCTGATCTGTCAAAAGCCACTTTCAGTTTCATGAATGAAACAAGATCCTCCATTAGAAATTTGGAGGCACAAGTGGGCCAGCTGAGTAAGAAAGTTATTGAAACTCCTCCCAATAATCTCCCAAGTAATACAGAAGAAAATCCAAAAGGAGAGTGCAAGGCCATTGATTTAATCAAAGTGGCCGAATGCACCAAGGAGGAGGAGGACGAAAATCCCAGTGAGGAAGACCTCCTGGGACGTTCCTCAAGCAAGAAGGAGTTTCCTATTAAGGATCCTGAGGAATATGAGGCTCATCTAGAGACCATAGAGATTCCTTTAAATCTCCTTCTGCCATTCATGAGCTCTGAAGAATATTCATCCTCTGAAGAGAATGAAGATGTGACTGGAGAGCAAGTTGCTCAATACTTAGGAGCTATCATGAAGCTGAATGCCAAGCTGTTTGGTAATGAGACCTGGGAAAGCGAACCTCCCTTGCTCATTAGTGAACTAGATACTTGGATTCAAAAGACTCTACCTCAAAAGAAACAAGATCCTGGCAAATTCTTAATACCTTGCACCATTGGCACCATGAGCTTTGAAAAAGCTCTATGTGATCTTGGGTTAGGAATAAATCTTATGCCACTCTCTGTAATGGAGAAGCTGGGAATCATTGAGGTACAACCTGCCTTGTTCTCATTACAATTGGCAGATAAGTCCATAAGACAAGCTTATGGAATAGTAGAGGACGTGCTAGTAAGGGTTGAAGGCCTTTACATCCCTACTGATTTCATAATCCTAGACACTAGGAAGGAAGATGATGAATGCATCATCCTAGGAAGACCTTTCCTAGCCACAGCAGGAGCTGTGATAGATGTCAACAGAGGTGAGTTAGTCCTTCAATTGAATGGGGACTACCTTGTGTTTCAGGCACATGGCCATCCCTCTGTGACAAAAGAGAGTAAGCATGAAGAGCTTCTCTCAGTTCAGAGTCAAGAAGAGCCCACACAGTCAAACTCTAAGTTTGGTGTTGTGAGGCCACAACCAAACTCTAAGTTTGGTGTTAAGACCCCATATCCAAACTCTAAGTTTGGTGTTGGGACTACACACTAAATTGACCTGATCACCATGTGGCTCCATGAGAGCCACTGTCAAGCTATTGACATTAAAGAAGCGCTTGTTGGGAGGCAACCCAATTTTATTTATCTAATTTTATTTTATATTGTTTCTTTGTTATTTTTGTGTTTAATTAGGTACATGATCATGAGGAGTCACGAAAAAATCAAAAAAATTAAAAACAGAGTCAAAAACAGAAGAAAAAAATTTTTCACCCTGGAGGACGCACGGGCTGGCGTTCAACGCCCAGAAGGTGCATCTGGCCGGCGTTCAACGCCAGAACAGAGCACCATTCTGGCGTTGAACGCCCAAAACAAGCAACAACCTGGCGTTAAACGCCAGGATGCGCACACAGAGGACAATCTGGCACTGAACGCCAGAAACAAGCTTGAAACTGGCGTTCAACGCCAGAAACAAGCATCACATGGGCGTTTAACGCCCAGAACATGCACAAATGGGCGTTTAAACGCCAGGATGATGCATGAAGGCATGTTACACGCCTATAGGGTGAAGGAATGGTATTTCTTTTCACCTCAGGATCTGTGGACCCCACAGGATCCCCACCTCAGGATCTGTGGACCCCACAGGATCCCCACCTAACATATTCACACCTTACCTTCTAATCCTAGTTTTTGTGAATGTGATTACTCTTCCCCATGTCACACTTCCCAACATCTTCTTCATCAATCACCTCCATTCCTCTTCCCAATTACCCCATTCACCATTCACATCAACCCTCTCTTCCCCATAAACCTCACCTACCTCCATAAAAATTCAAATTCACTTTCCCACCCATTCCCACCCAAATTGGCCGAACCTATACCCTCCCCTCTCCCTATAAATACCCTTCCCTTTTTCATCATTTTCACACAACACAAACACCTTCTTCTCCCATATAGCCGAACCTACTCTCTCCCTCTCTTCCATATTCTCTTCTTCTTCTTCTACTTTTCTTTTCTTTCTTGCTCGGGGACGAGCAAAATTTTAAGTTTGGTGTGGTAAAAAGCCTAAGCTTTTTGTTTTTCATTCACCATCAATGGCACCCAAGACCGGAGTTTCCTCAAGAAAAGGAAAAGGGAAAGCAAAAGCTTCTTCCTCCGAGTCATGGGAGAAGGAGAGATTCATCTCCAAGAGCCATCAAGACCACTTCTATGATGTTGTGGCAAAGAAGAAAGTGATCCCTGAGGTCCCTTTCAAGCTCAAGAAGAATGAGTATCCGGAAATCCGACATGAAATCCAAAGAAGAGGTTGGGAAGTCATAACCAACCCCATGCAACAAGTTGGATTATTGATGGTTCAAGAGTTCTATGCTAATGCATGGATCACTAGGAACCATGACCAAAGTATGAACCCAAGCCCAAAGAATTATCTCACAATGGTTAGGGGGAAATACTTGGATTTTAGTCCGGAAAATGTGAGGTTGGCGTTTCACTTACCCATGATGCAAGGTGATGAACGCCCCTACACAAGAAGGGTCAACTTTAACCAAAGGTTGGACCAAGTCCTTATGGACATATGTGTGGAAGGCGCCCAATGGAGAGTAGACTCCAAGGGCAAGCCAGTCCAACTAAGAAGACTGGACCTCAAGCCTGTAGCTAGAGGATGGTTGGAGTTTATTCAAAGATCCATCATCCCTACAAGCAACCGATCTGAAGTTACTGTGGATCGGGCCATCATGGTTCATAGCATCATGATTGGAGAGGAGGTGGAAGTTCATGAAGTCATCTCCAATGAACTCTACAAAATAGCTGACAAGCCTTCATACATGGCACGGCTAGCCTTCCCCCACCTTATATGCCATCTATGTTACTCAGCTGGAGTTATCATAGATGGAGATGTCTCCATTGAAGAAGACAAGCCCATCACAAAGAAGAGGATGGAGCAAACAAGGGAAGCTCCTCACGGCCTCCAAGAAGAACATGAGGAAGTGCATCATCAACAAATGCCTCAAGGAATGCACTTCCCTCCCAACAACTATTGGGAGCAACTCAACACCTCCTTAGAGGATTTAAGCCATAATGTTGAACAACTAAGGGTGGAACATCATGAGCACTCCATCATTCTCCAAGAAATAAGAGAAGATCAAAGAGCAATGAGGGAGGAGCAACAAAGGCAAGGAAGGGACATAGAAGAGTTGAAGAACATCATTGGTCCTTCAAGAAGAAGACGCCACTAAGGTGGATTCATTCCTTGTTCTTTATTTCTTTCTGTTTTCGGTTTTTAATACTATGTTTATCTATGTTCTTGTGTCTTCATTTCATGATCATTAGTATGTAACCATGCCTTAAAGCTATGAATAAATTCCATTAGTCCTTCACCTTTCTTAAAAAGAAAAATGTTTTAATTCAAAAGAACAAGAAGTACATAATTTTCGAAATTATTATTGAATTTAGTTTGATTATATTGATGTGGTGACAATGCTTTTTGTTTTCTGAATGAATGAATGAACAGTGCATATGTCTTTTGATCTTGTTGTTTATGAGTGTTAAAATTGTTGGCTCTTGAAAGAATGATGAACAAAGAGAAATGTTATTGAGGATCTGAAAAATCATGAAATTGATTCTTGAAGCAAGAAAAAGCAGTGAAAAAGAAGAAGCATTCGAAAAAAAAAAAAGGAGAGAGAAGGGGCGAAAATTTTAAAGCAAGGATCCAAGGCTTTGAGCATCAATGGATAGGAGGGCCTAAGGAAATTAAATCCAGGCCTAAGCGGCTAAATCAAGCTGTCCCTAACCATGTGCTTGTGTCATGAAGGTCCAAGTGAAAAGCTTGAGACTGAGTGGTTAAAGTCGTGATCTAAAGCAAAGAGTGTGCTTAAGAGCTCTGGACACCACTAACTGGGGACTTCAGCAAAGCTGAGTCACAATCTGAAAAGGTTCACCCAGTTATGTGTCTGTGGCATTTGTGTATCCGGTGGTAATACTGGAAGACAAAGTGCTTAGGGCCACAGCCAAGACTCATAAGTAGCTGTGTTCAAGAATCAACATGCTTAACTAGGAAAGTCAATAACACTATCTGAAATTCTAAGTTCCTAGAGAAGCCAATCACTCTGAACTTCAAAGGAAAAAGTGAGATGCCAAAACTGTTCAGAAGCAAAAAGCTACAAGTCCCGCTCATGTAATTAAATTAATATTCATTGATATTTTGGACTTTATAGTATATTCTCTTCTTTTTATCCTATTTGATTTTCAGTTGCTTGGGGACAAGCAACAATTTAAGTTTGGTGTTGTGATGAGCGGATAATTTATACGCTTTTTGGCATTGTTTTTACATAGTTTTCAGTAAGTTTAAGCTACTTTTAGGGATGTTTTCATTAGTTTTTATGTTAAATTCACATTTCTGGACTTTACTATGAGTTTGTGTGTTTTTCTGTGATTTCAGGTAAATTCTGACTGAAATTGAGGGATTTGAGCAAAACTCTGAAAAAGGCTGACAAAAGGACTGCTGATGCTGTTGGATTCTGACCTCCCTGCACTCGAAATGGATTTTCTGGAGCTACAGAACTCCAATTGGCGCGCTCTCAACGGCGTTGGAAAGTAGACATCCAGGGCTTTCCAGCAATATATAATAGTCCATACTTTATTCGAAGAATGACGACGTAACTTGGCGTTAAACGCCAAGTTCATGCTGCTGTCTGGAGTTAAACGCCAGAAAAACGTCATAATCCGGAGTTGAACGCCCAAAACACGTCATAACTCAAAGTTCAACGCCAAGAAATGCCTTAGCTCGTGGATTGATCAAGCTCAGCCCAAGCACACACCAAGTGGGCCCCGGAAGTGGATTTATGCATCAATTACTTACTCATGTAAACCCTAGTAGCTAGTCTAGTATATATAGGACATTTATCTATTGTATTAGACATCTTTTGACCACCTTAAACTCTTTATTCATTCGGTCACTTGATCATGGAGAGGGCTGGCCATTCGGCCATGCCTGAACCTTTTGCTTATGTATTTTCAACGGTGGAGTTTCTGCACACCATAGATTAAGGGTGTGGAGCTCTGCTGTACCTCAAGTATTAATGAAGTTCTATTTTCTTTTATTCGGTCTTTATCTTATTCTTATTCCAAGATATTCATTCGTACTCAAGAACATGATGAATGTGATGAGTTAGATAACCCTCATTATTATTCTCACTTATGAACGCGCGTGATTGACAACCACTTTCGTTCTACATGCAACACAAGCTTGAATGTATATCTCTTAGATTCCCCAACAGAATCTTCGTGGTATAAGCTAGATGGATGGCGGCATTTATGAGGATCCGGAAAGTCCAACCTTGTCTGTGGTGTTCCGAGTAGGATCCTGGGAATCCGGAAAGTCTACCTTGTCTGTGGTGTCCGAGTAGGATTCCGGTAATGAATGACTGTGACGTGCTTCAAACTTGTAACCTGCTGGGCGTAGTGACAACGCAAAAGAATCAATGGATTCTATTCCAGTAGGAGAGGAAACCAACCGGTGATTGGCCGTACTGTGACAGAGTGCGTGAGCATTAGCTTTCACTGCGAGGATGGGATGTAGCTATCAACCATGGGTGATGCCTCCAGACTGGTTAGCTGTGCGAGTGACAGCCGCATAGGATATTTCCCCGTGAGGATGAAAGTAGCCACAGTTGATGGTGAACCCCTATACAAAGCTTGCCATGGAAAGGAGTAAGAAGGATTGAGTAGAAGGAATAGGAGAGCAGGCGTTCGTGAGCTCTACAGCACCTCCATTCCGCTTATCTGAAATTCCTACCAATGAATCTACATAAGTATTTCTATCCTTTTTATTATTCCTTTTTATTTATTATTTCATCCAATAAAATATCATGTTTAAATTCGCCTGACTAAGATCTACAAGGTGACCATAGCTTGCTTCATACCAACAATCTCTGTGGATTCGACCCTTACTCACGTAAGGTTATTACTTGGACGACCCAGTACACTTGCTGGTTAGTTGAACGGAGTTGTGAAGAAAATAAACAGTGCCATAAGAGTATACATCCTTTATAAACAAATAACAAGTGATCACAATTTCGTCCACCAGTAAACAACTGAATAAAGTGAACAAACAAAAGAAAAATGCTCAATCTAGTGAACTTCCAACTTAATCATTGTTGATACAAAATCAATCCCCCGCAACGGTGCCATAAACTTGATGCATGAAAACTTGTCTCTCAACAAATTTCCCCTCGGCAAGTATACCGAATTATCGTCAAGTAAAAACTAACAATAGAGTGAGGTCGAATCCCACAGAAAATAAAGTGCAGAATCTTAGATGGGAATTTGGGGAAATGAGCATGTAAATAAATGGCAGAAAGTAAAGAGAATGGGTAAGATCATAAATGGGGAATTTATTGGGCTCAGGAGATGTTGTATTCTCCGGATCAAATTTATTTTCATCTCTTCCTCAATCAAAGCATATATTGATCTCCTTGGCAATCTTAAGTGATTGGGTTCCAATTCCTTGGCAACCCAATCTCTCTAAGCTTGAACAATTGCCCAATTCCTTGATTTAATTGCTCATGGGAAGAGATGAAGTGTGGTCACCGATTATACCACATGTATTTTCAAATCAAAGTGTTGGGACGATTACATGTCACTATATCCGCCCAGACCCCAATTTGGTCCAACATGAGAAAGTATTTCTAGCATGATCTCCTCAACCCTTTTCCAAGGCTCAGAGGAGATCAAATTATGGAGAGTTTCTTTTCCAAGACAACTAACCAATTGAATTAAGATCGAAAGCTTTCTAGTAAATCCAAAGAGAGGAAAGAAGAAGAGAATGAAAACTATAATTGATCCATCAAATTACAACAGAGCTCCCTAACCCAATGAAAGGGGTTTAGTTGTTCATAGCTCTAGAAATGGAAAATGGCAAAAAAGAATGCATCCTTAGCTAAAAGTGCAGAAAAGTAAATATACAGAGGGTAGTTCTCCAAAGTGCCAAGCTTCTCTATAGTTCAAAACTACTCCTATATATACTACTTCTCTTGATCTTCTAGTGAGTTCTTCAAGTCTTGGATGTGGGCCTTAGATCTTGAGTTAAAGCAGTTACAATCTTTAGTGGGCTCAGCTTGCAGAAAAGTATGAATTAGGCATGGGCGTTAGTGAAGTTAACGTTAAGTGACATTGTGGGTTCGAGAACGTTAGTGGCAATCACCTTTTTCACTAACGTTCTAACCCCATATAACCCACATTAACTCCAACTTTAGTGGCACTAACGTGACCACTAACGTTGCCTTATAAACCTTCGCAAGCGTTATTGGGACTCACCTTTCCCAATAACGTTGCCTTGGGCCCCTTGTCCTTATGTTAGAGTTCACGTTAGTGTAACTAACGTGACTCTTAACGTGGGTATGCCTCATCTTCGAGAGCATTAGTGGCACTCACCTTTGTCACTAACGCTTCAAGTGCCCCTACTCTCCATGTTAGAGCTTACGTTAACTAAGTTAACGTGGCCACTAACGTGGTAGTGAATGCCATCTCCAACGTTAGTGATAAAGGTGAGTGTCACTAATGTTGGCTCATCAATCTTTGCTCCACGTTCACGTTAATGGTCTTAATATGACCACTAACGTGGGCAATGCTAGTTTGATCCAACGTTAGTGACAAAGGTGAGTGCCACTAACGTTGGCATTGTTCCTCTCTTCCACGTTAGAGTTCACCTTAACTAAGTTAACGTGACTCTTTACGTGGTTCATTGCCACATTTTGGAGCGTTAGTGGTGTTCACATTTACCACTAACGTTGGAGCTTTCTTTGTCTCCACGTTAATCTAGTTAATGTGGCAATTAGCGTGGGCTTATAATGGCTTCACAAGCGTTATTGGTGATCGCTTTTCTCATTAACGTTACAAGCTCTTTCCCATTCCACGTTAGTGGTAACGTTAACTAGGTTAACATGGCTACTAACGTGGTTCTTCCTTGCTTCCTTTATCCTGAAATCAAGCAAATAAAGTGCATCAAAGCTCTAGTTAAAGTTATGAGATTATGCATCATCAATTTGTCATTCAATTCTTGCAAAATCCTCATGAAATCATGTGAAATTCACAATAGTTGCTTGAATCAAGGTGTGAGTGTATTTTCATCCAAAACTTGCCTTATTCTCTAAGAAAATGCATGAAACTACCTTAAAATAGTAAAGAAAAGGTCAGTGAAACTGGCTTAGATGCCCTGGCATCAGTCTGTGAGGATGCACCATAGTAGAACGGCCATGTCTGCGGTGAAGGAAGACTCATGAGTGCTCGGGAAGACGTAATAGGACATAATCTGTGCCCATACGTGAGTCTCTAAGGTGAGTGCAGAAGCCGAGATTCCCTTAGGACGGGAACGATGGTATCCAAAGATCCATTTGCTGCCAGGTTGAGCAATAACTTTTAGAACAGCGTCTCAGTCAAATTTGTACGCCTGGCGCTTGAGTGCAACTTCTTGAAAAGTGTCCAGTCCTTCTGGAGCAGGGGGAAGATCTAAGGCTCGCTGAATGGCCTCTTCTGTAATGGGGACTTGCAGGCTCGGTAGGTGGAAGTTGGAGTAGAACTCAACTACCCAAGAAAGATTAACCTATCGTGGCTGTCTCTGTAGGAATCCCCAATGTCTTTGTGCAATTTGTGGCTCAACAAATTCGGCAATACGCGGTGGAAGGATAAGAAGGTGTTCATTGTTGTAATTCCGAGCTGCCAGAATGGGGAACATCTGCTCACAGTAATGATTGGGAAATCGTGCAGTGTCCTTTACTGGGAAGGATCTCTCCTTTTCATCAACCTTTATAATCCTTTTAATTCTTCTTGTTGACGGCTTGATTACAGTTGAAGAAGGCTCTGCCACTAATGCTCTTTTAGTTCCTTTCCTTGCTGTGGATTTGGGGGTAGCTTTCTCCTTACCTTTCTTGGTGGCCATCCTGAAAGGAAACGAGTAAAGACATGAATAATGCAAGGGTTATAGCAAAGAAAAGAATGGGAAAGGTGGTAATCAATGCACAGGAATGGATAATGATGTGAACACATGGTCATGACTACATTTGACAAATCAACAATGGAAATATAGCAAGTGCATGGGATGACAATTAAATGCAAGGTGTTTATTGGCATGCCGGCAAAGGGCATGAGTAGCATAGATCAAGCATTCAATGTCCAAATTAGATTACCAAGTCTTTTAAACTAATAATATGGTTGTAAAAACAATTATATTTAATTAATAAAATATAAAAGGGATTTGTGAAAAGCAGGCATTTAGAGTAGTAGATTTAAAAGAAATCTAAAAATAGTGCAAAATGCCATATGGGCGTTGTTCCGAGGGTTACCTGAAACGTGTAGCTCGGTCGTCTGGAGAGGTCCGAGATGGGGGCTCGGTGACCCGAGCTGGGTGTGCAGGACGGTTGGTGGTTGTACCTGCAATGACACTCCGATGCTTAAGTTAGCATGGGTCAAAACAGATATGTGTAGATTTGGAATGAGTTCCATACCTGGGTGCTCCAGTGTATTTATAGTAGTTGGCGGTGATCTTCCCCGGATAAGATATTCTTATCTTATCTTATCTTTGGGAGTTTATCTCTATCTTTGTGGAACCGCCTTTTCCAGGCCTTTTCGGCCTTTAGGTTTGGGCTGCGTTCCTTTTGATGGGCCTTCCTTGTGACCGGCTTTGAGCTCTTTGTCCGAGGTCCGACTTTTAGGTGTGAGCTTTAGGACAAGGTCGGACCTCTTGCGGATTTACCGAGTTGGAGGACCCCGGTCAGGGTATGAACAGTGCCCTTGCCCGAGTTTCGTCCTTTTTTATTTTTTGGGAGGTCGTGCTCGGGCATAGTGGTCTTCTTTTGTTTTTCAAATTTCAAAATGGCCGTTCCTGTATTTATTGCATTTTACCGTTTTTCCTCGATTTCCGTTCGGGCTCTGTGAAGGCTTTATTTATTGCTCCCTTTTTCCTTTCTGCGTTTGTTCTTTTTATGCCTTCAAAGGTGCCGCTTCTTCTTTCCCTTTGTTTGCTTTTCCGAATCTTTCTTTGTGTTTCTTTTAAATTTCCAGCGTTTCCTTTGTGCCGTCGTTTGTTCTACTTGCTTCGGAGCTCTTCGCCTTCGCTTCTTCTTTCAGGTTTGTTTTCCGTGTTTCTCTTTCCCTGTGATCATATGCTTCTGATCTTTGTGTGGCTCTGTTTATTTCTTTTTCTTTATGCCTGGGTTGCCCCAAAAGAGGTGCCGCCATTGCTGTTGTTTTTATATGGGGGGGCTCTTTTTCGTTCCCCGGTGTCTTTGTTCTGCATTGCCCCACTTCTTGTGAGGTCTTTGTTTCTCGCTTTGCTGAATGGGTTTTCGTGCTCGTCTTCTTTATGTGATTTTTTGCTTGCTGTTGTATTCTTCTTTGTAGGTAAGAAATTTATGTCTCGAAAGGTTCTTCAAGCGATGTCGACTAAAATTCCATGTGGTCTTGATTGGGTAGACCCTCTTCCTCTAAGAGTCCTTACCGTGGTAGATTCTGAGTACTTAGTTAGGTTCCGTAGGCATTGTAGCATATGTGAAAATAGAGAGTCTGAGAGGGATTATGAACTAGTAGCCCCGGATCCCGATGAGAGAGTGTGCTTCCCGCCTTTAGAGAGTTCCGAGAAGCTTTTCTTTTATGCTTATGACTGTTTTTTCTCTAAGCTGGGCGTCCGACTTCCCTTTACCGATCTGGAGTCCGAGGTGTTATGGTCTTGTAATCTTGCTCCTACGCAGCTCCATCCAAATTCTTGGGCGTTTTTAAAGCTTTTTCAACTTTTGTGTCAGTTCTTGGGCGTTGCTCCCTCTATTTCTCTTTTTTCCTACCTGTTTGTGTTGACGAAGCCAGGGTTGGGTGGAGGGAAGGTATCTTGGGTTTCCTTTAGGGCTAACCAGGGAAGGAAGTTTTGCACCCTGTATGATGAGTCCTTTCACGATTTTAAGAACTTCTATTTCAAGGTCCGGGCTGCTGGAGATGTCCGACCTTTCTTTTTAGATGAGAGTGGGGAGCCTTCTTTTCCTCTTTGTTGGCAGGAGAAAGTAGTGTCTACTAAGTATACCCTTGAGAGTCTAGATGAGGTGGAGCAGGCCTTTGTGGGTGTGGTAAGCAGTTTATGGGGTCGGGCACCTCACTTGGACACGAAGAAAATGTTGGGGGATCCAAGCCTTCTCCGTTCCGAGTTAGGTAGTTCCCGACCCTACGAGATTATCTTTTTAGTATTTTGGCTTTGCTTGTTTTTGTTTTGGTGGAATTTCTGTTTTGGTGATCCTTTTCTTTTATTTTTGCAGAGATGTCTTCTCAGGCGGATTCCATGAAGTACCTTCGTCGGACAAAGAAGTCCGTGGCTGCTCAAAATATCGAGGCTGGGGAGGCTTCTGCCCGATCTTCTCCGAAGAAGACTACTGTGGGTGTCACTACTCGGTCGAAGACTATTCCGACTCCCCAGTTTCGACCTATAAATCAGGATCCTCCAACCTCTGGACCTGGTAACTCTTCTCCTCCTTCGTCCTCGGGTCCTCCCCCCAAGAAGCAGAAGACCTCTCAAGAGTTTGTGGGTTTTAATGATAAGGATTTTGATGCTCTTGGTTGGGTTGAACAGCATGTCCTTGATGAGCGGATAATTTGTATGCTTTTTGGCATTGTTTTTAGTATGTTTTTAGTATCTTTTAGTTAGTTTTTAGTATATTTTTATTAGTTTTTAATTAAAATTCACTTTTCTGGACTTTACTATGAGTTTGTGTGTTTTTCTGTGATTTCAGGTATTTTCTGACTGAAATTGAAGGTTCTGAGCAAAAATCTGATCCAGAGACTGAAAAGGACTGCAGATGCTGTTGGATTCTGACCTCCCTGCACTCGAAGTGGATTTTCTGGAGCTACAGAGGCCCAATTGGCGCGCTCTCAACGGCGTTGGAAAGTAGACATCCAGGGCTTTCCAGCAATATATAATAGTCCATACTTTGTCCAAGATTTGATGGCCCAAACCCGCGTAGCAATCCGGCCTCAGAAATTCCAGCGTTAAACGCCGGAACTGGAATAAAAGTTGGAGTTAAACGCCCAAACTGGCATGAGAACTGGCGTTTAACTCCAGAAAACGTCTCTACACATAAAAGCTTCAATACTCAGCCCAAGCACACACCAAGTGGGCCCGGAAGTGGATTTTTCTGTCATTTACTCATTTCTGTAAACCTTAGGATACTAGTTTACTACATATAGGACCTTTTGACTTTGTAATCAGTACGGAATGCGACCTTATAACATTGTACACCTTTTCTTCCACAGCATGAGTCTCTAAACCCCATGGTTGGGGGTGAGGAGCTCTGCTGTGTCTTGATGGATTAATGCAATTACTACTGTTTCTCATTCAATCATGCTTGCTTCCATTCTAAGATAATACTTGTTCTTAATCCGGATGAATGTGATGATCAGTGACAATCATCATCATTCTTAACTATGAACATGTGCCTGACAACCACCTCTGTTCTACCTTAGATTAAGTAGTTATCTCTTGGATTCTTTTATCGGAATCTTCGTGGTATAAGCTAGACTGATGGCGGCATTCAAGAGAATCCGGAAGGTCTAAACCTTGTCTGTGGTATTCTGAGTAGGATTCAATGACTGAATGACTGTGACGTGCTTCAATCTCCTGAAGGCGGGGCGTTAGTGACAACGCCAAAAGAATCACTGGATTCTACTCCGGTCTGATTGAGAACCGACATATGGAATGCCGTGCCGTGACAGGGCATTAGGAATCGTTCCAATGAGAGGATGGGAGGTAGCCACTGACAACGGTGAAACCCTACACACAGCTTGCCATGGAAGGAGACTTGCGTGTTTGATGAAGAAGACAGTAGGAAAGCAGAGATTCAGAAGATGGAGCATCTCCAAACCTCAACCCATTCTCCATTACTGCAAAACAAGTAACCATTTCATGTTCTTTTGCTTTTCACAATCAATCCCGATAATTTCTGATATCCTGACTAAGATTTACAAGATAACCATAGCTTGATTCAAGCCGACAATCTCCGTGGGATCGACCCTTGCTCACGCAAGGTATTACTTGGACGACCCAGTGCACTTGCTGGTTAGTTGTGCGGGATTGCAAAAGTGTTATTGCAATTTCGTGCACCAAGTTTTTGGCGCCGTTGCCGGGGATTGTTCGAGTTTGGACAACTAACGGTTTATTTTGTTGCTTAGATTAGGACTGTTTTCTTTTTGTTGGTTTAGAGTCTTTTAGTTGAGTCTAGTTCATATTCTAAGTTTGGTGTCAATTGCATGCTTTTTGTTTTTCTTCTTTTAATTTTTGAAATTTTTTTTATTGTTCTTAGTCCCTTTTTGATTCATAAAAGTTCTAAGTTTGGTGTCCTCTTTGTGTTTTTCCTTTAAAATTTTCGAAAAAAATTAGTGTTTGATTTTCTAAAATTTTAAGTTTGGTGTCTTTTTGTGTTTTTCTCTTTCCTCTTTTTAAGAATCAAATCTTTTTCATAAAAATTTTTTCAATCATATCTTCTTAATTGCTGTTTTCAAAATCTTTCTCTTTACTAATTGATTCAGTTCTCAATTTGCTTTGATCTTATTTTATTTTTAATTTTCGAATTTTATTTTATTTTTCTTTTATCTTATTTTATTTTATTTTAATTTTCTTTTTTTTTCGGTTATTTCCAAAAAAAAAAAATTAAAAATAAACAAAATTTATCTCTTTGCAATTATTCTCATTTCCCTTCTGTCCATTATGGACTTAAGTGGAATTAATCAGTCCAAGAGGACTCTGGGGTCTTATGCTAACCCCATTACAGCTGCATATGGGAGTAGCATCTGTATACCTCCCATCAAAGCAAGCAGCTTTGAGCTAAACCCTCAACTCATTATCATAGTGCAGCAAAATTGTCAGTATTCCGGTCTTCCACAGGAAGAACCTACTGAGTTTCTGGCACAATTTTTACAAATTGCTGACACAGTACATGATAAAGAGGTAGATCAGGATGTCTACAGACTATTACTGTTTCCATTTGCTGTAAAAGATCAAGCCAAAAGGTGGTTAAATAACCAACCTACAGCAAGCATAAAGACATGGAAACAGTTATCAGACAAATTCCTGAATCATTTTTACCCTCCAAAGAGGATGACACAGCTAAGGCTGGACATCCAAGGCTTTAAACAAGAGGATAATGAATCCCTTTACAATGCCTGGGAGAGGTATAGAGGTATGCTAAGGAAATGCCCCTCTGAAATGTTTTCAGAGTGGGTCCAGTTAGACATTTTCTACTATGGGCTTACAGAAAAAGCTCAGATGTCTTTAGACCACTCAGCTGGTGGATCTATACACATGAGGAAGACAATTGAAGAAGCTCAAGAGCTCATAGACACTGTTGCTAGAAACCAATAGTCACTGATCCTAATCCTCAGGAACAGATGAATGAGCTTAATCAACAACTGCTCTTGATGACAGAACAGTTAGCAGAATTTAAAGAAATACTCCATGATACTAAGGTTGCTAACAAGAGCATAGAACTGCAGTTGAATCAAGCAAAACAACAAATATCTAAACAAATAACAGAAGAATGTCAAGCAGTTCAACTGAGGAGTGGGAAAACACTGAATGCCACTGCTCAAAAGAGCAAGAAGTTAATTAAGGAACAGTTGACAGAGGATGACCAAGCCACTGTTCAAAATCCCTCTGAGGACAGTAAGAGCCCAGAGAGGAATATTATTGGCGTTCAAACGCCAGAAAGGGAAGGAAAGTTGGCGTTAAACGCCCATTCCTTGCCCAATACTGGCGTTCAAACGCCAGAACAGGGAGGAAAGCTGGCGTTAAACGCCCATTCCCTGCCCAGTTCTGGCGTTCAAACGCCAGAAAAGGGGGAGAAGTTGGCGTTTAACGCCCAAACTTCATCCACTCCTGGCGTTCAAACGCCCAAGGAGAATCAGGCACCTGAGAGTTCTGATGATTATCCCCCTAACAAGGCCTCTTCAACCATTTCTGTAAGGAATAAACCTGCAGCATCTAAGGTTGAAGAATATCAAGCCAAGATGCCTTATCCTCAGAAACTCCGCAAAGCGGAACAGGATAAGCAATTTGCCCGCTTTGCAGACTATCTAAGGACTCTTGAAATAAAGATTCCGTTTGCAGAGGCACTTGAGCAAATACCCTCTTATGCTAAGTTCATGAAAGAGATCTTGAGCCATAAGAAGAATTGGAGAGAAACTGAAAAAGTGTTTCTCACTGAAGAATGCAGTGCAGTCATTTTGAAAAGCTTACCAGAAAAGCTTCAAGATCCTGGAAGCTTTATGATACCCTGCACATTAGAAGGCGCCTGCACCAAGATAGCCCTATGTGATCTTGGAGCAAGCATCAATCTAATACCTGCATCCACTATCAGAAAGCTTGGGTTGACTGGAGAAGTCAAACCAACCAGGATATGCCTCCAACTTGCTGATGGTTCCATTAAACACCCATCAGGCATAATAGAGGACATGATTGTCAAGGTTGGGCCATTTGCCTTTCCAACTGACTTTGTGGTGCTGGAAATGGAGGAGCACAAAAGTGCAACTCTCATTCTAGGAAGACCTTTCCTAGCAACTGGACGAACTCTCATTGATGTACATAAAGGGGAAGTAACCCTGAGAGTCAATGAGGATGAGTTCAAGTTGAATGCTGTGAAAGCTATGCAGCATCCAGACACACCAGAGGACTGCATGGACGCTGACATTATTGACTCTCTGGTAGAAGAGATCAATATGGCTGAAAGCCTAGAATCAGAGCTTGAGGACATCTTCAAAGATGCTCAAACTGATCAGGAAGAGCCAGAGGAGGCAAAGGAATTTTCGAAAATTCCTCAGGAGGAGGATAAGCCTCCTAAGCCTGAACTCAAACCACTACCATCATCCCTGAAATATGCATTTCTGGGAGAGGGTGACACTTTTCCAGTGATTATAAGCTCAGCTTTAAATCCACAGGAAGAGGAAGCACTGATTAAAGTGCTAAGGACACACAAGACAGCTCTTGGGTGGTCCATCAGTGATCTCAAAGGCATTAGCCCAGCTAGATGCATGCACAAGATCCTGTTGGAGGATAATGCCAAACCAGTGGTTCAACCACAGAGGAGGCTAAATCCTGCCATGAAGGAGGTGGTGCAGAAAGAGGTCACTAAATTACTAGAGGCTGGGATCATTTATCCTATTTCTGATAGCCCCTGGGTGAGCCCTGTCCAAGTTGTTCCCAAAAAAGGAGGCATGACAGTGGTTCATAATGAAAAAAATGAACTGGTTCCCACAAGGACAGTCACAGGGTGGCGCATGTGTATTGACTACAGAAGGCTCAATACAGCCACCAGAAAGGATCATTTTCCTTTACCATTCATAGACCAAATGCTAGAAAGACTAGCTGGCCATGATTATTACTGCTTTTTGGATGGCTATTCAGGCTACAACCAAATTGCAGTAGACCCTCAGGACCAAGAGAAAACAGCATTCACCTGCCCTTCAGGCGTGTTTGCCTATAGGAGAATGCCTTTTGGTCTGTGCAATGCACCTGCAACCTTCCAAAGGTGCATGCTCTCTATCTTCTCAGATATGGTAGAGAAATTTCTGGAAGTCTTCATGGATGACTTCTCAGTATATGGAGACTCATTTAGCTCCTGTCTTAACCACCTATCACTTGTCCTGAAAAGATGCCAAGAGACTAACCTGGTTTTAAACTGGGAGAAATGTCACTTTATGGTGACTGAAGGAATTGTCCTTGGGCACAAAATTTCAAGCAGGGGGATAGAGGTGGATAAGGCAAAGGTAGAGGTAATTGAAAAATTACCACCACCTGCCAATGTTAAGGCAATCAGAAGCTTTCTGGGACATGCAGGATTTTACAGAAGGTTTATCAAGGATTTCTCGAAAATTGCCAAACTTCTGAGTAATCTGCTAGCTGCTGACACTCCATTTATCTTTGATAATGAGTGTCTGCAGGCATTTGAGACCCTGAAAGCTAAGCTGGTCACAGCACCAGTTATCTCTGCACCAGATTGGGCATTACCATTTGAATTAATGTGTGATGCCAGTGATCATGCCATTGGTGCAGTGTTGGGACAGAGGCATAATAAACTTCTGCATGTCATTTATTATGCCAGCCGTGTTCTAAATGATGCACAGAAGAATTACACAACCACAGAAAAAGAATTACTTGCAGTGGTTTATGCCATTGACAAGTTTAGATCCTACCTAGTAGGATCCAAAGTGATTGTGTACACTAACCATGCTGCTCTTAAATACTTACTCACAAAGCAGGATTCAAAACCCAGGCTTATCAGATGGGTGTTGCTTCTGCAAGAGTTTGATATAGAAATAAGAGACAGAAAAGGGACAGAGAATCAGGTAGCTGATCATCTGTCCAGAATAGAGCCAGTGGTTGGGGCGTCCCTCCCTTCTACTGAGATTTCTGAGACTTTCCCAGATGAGCAATTATTTGCCATTCAGGAAGCTCCATGGTTTGCAGACATTGCAAACTATAAAGCTGTGAGGTTCATACCCAAGGAGTACAGTTACATGCAGAGAAAGAAATTAATTTCAGATGCCAAGTACTACCTTTGGGATGAACCATATCTCTTTAAGAGATGTGCTGACGGAGTGATCCGCAGGTGTGTACCCAGAGAAGAAGCACAGAGGATCCTATGGCACTGCCATGGATCACAGTATGGAGGACATTTTGGAAGTGAGCGAACAGCCACTAAAGTCCTCCAATGTGGCTTCTACTGGCCTACTCTCTATAAAGATTCCCGAGAGTTTGTGCGTAACTGTGACAGTTGCCAAAGAGCTGGTAACCTGCCTCATGGATATGCCATGCCTCAACAAGGGATATTAGAGATAGAGCTGTTTGATGTATGGGGAATTGACTTCATGGGGCCATTCCCACCATCATACTCAAAGACTTACATTCTGGTGGCAGTGGACTATGTATCTAAGTGGGTAGAAGCAATTGCTACACCCACTAATGATACTAAGACCGTACTGAAATTCCTCCAGAAAAACATTTTCAGCAGATTTGGTGTCCCTAGAGTGCTAATCAGTGATGGGGGCACTCATTTCTGCAATAAACAACTATACTCTGCTATGGTTAGATATGGAATCAGCCATAAAGTGGCAACTCCGTATCATCCACAGACTAATGGGCAAGCTGAAGTCTCTAACAGAGAACTAAAAAGAATCCTAGAACGGACTGTAATGGCCCGAAGAAAGGATTGGGCAAAGAGCTTGGATGATGCTCTGTGGGCATACAGAACAGCATTCAAGACTCCTATAGGCACCTCTCCATACCAATTGGTGTATGGGAAGGCCTGCCATTTGCCTGTGGAACTGGAACACAAAGCCTACTGGGCAACCAGATTCCTAAACATGGATGCACAGTTAGCTGGTGAGAAAAGACTGCTCCAGCTAAATGAGCTAGAGGAGTTCAGACTCAATGCCTTTGAGAATGCAAAAATTTATAAGGAAAAGGCAAAGAAATGGCATGACAGGAAATTGTCAACCAGAGTCTTTGAGCCAGGACAAAAAGTTCTGCTCTTCAACTCTAGGCTCAAACTGTTTCCAGGAAAACTCAAATCCCGTTGGGGGGGTCCATATGTGATTACAGGAGTGTCACCATATGGATATGTTGAGCTTCAGGATATTGATTCTGATAAGAAGTTCATTGTTAATGGACAGAGAATCAAACATTATCTTGAAGGAAACTTTGAGCAGGAGTGCTCAAAACTGAGACTAGAGTGATTCTCAGTGAAAGTCCAGCTAAAGACAGTAAAGAAGCGCTTACTGGGAGGCAACCCAGTCATTAGTAGGTTGTATGATTTGTTCTTACAGAGGCAAATATCAAAAAATGAAGGAATTCACAGAGTTACAGAAGGATTCAGCTCAAAAAGCAGAGAAAATGAGCTTACTGGCGAAAAAAACGCCAGTAAGGTGCATTTTGGGCGTTAAACGCCAGAATGGGTACCATTCTGGGCGTTTAACGCCAGTAATGGTACCATTTTGGGCGTTAAACGCCAGAATGGGTACCATTCTGGGCGTTTAACGCCAGGTGTGCAGCATCACTGGGCGTTCAGAAAAACGCCCAGTGAGGAAGGTTTTCTGGCGTTTAACGCCAGCCAGGGTACCTGGCTGGGCGTTAAACGCCCAAAAAGAGTGCCAAGTGGGCGTTAAACGCCAGAATGGGTGCCATTCTGGGCGTTTAACGCCAGAAAGGTGGGGGGACCACATTTTTGTTTTCAACTCAAATTTTTTCAAACTTTCCTCTTTTTACCCATAATCTTCTACATAAATGCACTTCAACCTTTCATCATTCACTTTCAAATCTTCACAAATCAAAACCATTCTTCAAATCTATTTCAAAATAATCTCAAATCTTCTTCAAAAACTCACCCTTTTCTCAAATTTTCTCAAAATCTTTTCAAATTTCCTTTCAAATCTCTCTTTTGTTTTCGAAAATTCTCCTCCCCCCACTCTATAAATGAACGTTCCTCACCCCTCCTTCCTCACACCATTCAAATTTCCTCTCTCTCTCTCTCTCTCTCTTCTCTTCTTTCTTTTCTTTTTGCTTGAGGACAAGCAAAACCTCTAAGTTTGGTGTGCTTTTCCGTGATCACTAAGCTAAGATCTATCAAGATCATGGCTCCCAAGGGAAAACAAACCAACTCAAGAGGAAAGAAAGAGACTAATCCAAAGAATCTTTGGAATGAAGAGAAGTTCTTAACCAAAGAACATGAAGACCATTATCACAAAATAATGGGTCTGAGATCAGTGATCCCGGAAGTTAAATTTGATCTGAAAGAAGATGAATATCCGGAGATCCAAGAGCAAATTCGAAACAGAGGTTGGGAAGTTCTGACCAATCCTGAAACAAAGGTTGGAAGGAACATGGTTCAGGAATTCTACTCAAATCTGTGGCTAACAGATAAGCAAAGAATGACTGGAACCGCTTACCATACCCACAGAACCATGGTCAGAGGGAAAGTTATGTACTTCCATCTGGACAAAATAAGAGAAATCTTCAAACTACCTCAACTACAAGATGATCCTGATTCCTTCAATAGGAGGATGGTGAGAGTAGATAAAGGGTTGGATCAAGTTCTAGAGGACATCTGCCTCCCTGGGACTAAGTGGATAACCAATTCAAAGGGTGTCCCAAACCAACTCAAGAGGGGAGACCTCAAGCCAATTGCAAGAGGTTGGCTAGACTTTATTGGGCGTTCCATATTGCCCACTAGCAACCGTTCTGAGGTCACCATCAAGAGAGCAGTGATGATTCACTGCATTATGCTTGGAAAAGAAGTGGAGGTTCATCATGTGATTGCTTGTGAGATCTACACCATTGCAAATAAGAATTCCACTGAGGCCAAACTGGCTTACCCAAGCTTGATTTCCTTGCTCTGTAAAGAGGCTGGGGTGAAGATGGGAGTAGATGAATTCATACCCATTGAACACCCAATCACCAAGAAGTCAATGGAAGGACAAGTGCAAGACAACTCCATCAAGAGGAGGGCGCAGGAATTCCTCCCTGAATTCCCAAGAATTGACTACTGGTCCAGCCTAGAAGCATCTATTAACAAGCTGCAAGGGACTATGGAGCAACTGAAGGAAGAACAGCAGAATCAGAATTGCATGCTCTGCAAATTGCTGAAGGAACAAGAGAAGCAGGGGCGTGAACTCCAAGAGTTGAAACGCCAAAAGCTCTCCTCTCAAGCTGAGGGAGCATCCACTTCTCAAAATCAAGGTTGTTGAGTCCTAACTCTGTGAAAACCTCTATCATTAGGAGCCTCTGTTTTTCGTTTTTTTTTATTTTTATTTTCCTTTATTTTGTTTTTATTTTTCTAGTCTCATTCTATATCTATATTTGAGTCTTGTTTTTAATTCATAATTAATAAAATTAAAGTTATGCCTTAAAGTTATGAATGTCCTATGAATCCATCACCTCTCTTAAAAGAAAAATGCTTTAATCACAAAAGAACAAGAAGTACAGGGTTTCAAAATTTATCTCTGAAACTAGTTGAATTAGTTTGATGTGGTGACAATACTTTTTGTTTTCTGAATGAATGCTTGAATAGTGCATATGTCTCTTGAATTTGTTGTTTTTAAGAATGTTAAATTTGTTGGCTCTTGAAAGAATGAGGAGAAAGAGAACTGTTATTGAGGATCTGAAAAATCATCAAATTGATTCTTGAAGCAAGAAAAAGCAGTGAATCAAAAAAAAAATTCGAAAAAAAAAAGAAAAGAAAAAAAAAGAGAAAAAGAAAGGAATAAAGTTGTGATCCAAGGCAAAAGAGTGTGCTTAAGAACCCTGGACACCTCTCATTGGGGACTTTAGCAAAGCTGAGTCACAATCTAAAAAGGTTCACCCAATTATGTGTCTGTGGCATGTATGTATCCGGTGGTAATACTGGAAGACAGAGTGCTTTAGGCCACAGCCAAGACTCATACACTGGCTATGTTCAAGAATCAATACACTTAACTAGGAGAATCAATAACAATATCTGAGTTCTGAGTTCTTATAGATGCCAATCATTCTGAACTTCAAAGGATAGAGTGAGATGCCAAAACTGTTCGGAGGCAAAAAGCTACTAGTCCCGCTCATCTAATTGGAGCTATGTTTCTTTGATATTTTGGAGTCTATAGTATGTTCTCTTCTTTTTATCTTGTTTTGATTTTCAGTTGCTTGGGGACAAGCAACAATTTAAGTTTGGTGTTGTGATGAGCGGATAATTTGTATGCTTTTTGGCATTGTTTTTAGTATGTTTTTAGTATCTTTTAGTTAGTTTTTAGTATATTTTTATTAGTTTTTAATTAAAATTTACTTTTCTGGACTTTACTATGAGTTTGTGTGTTTTTCTGTGATTTCAGGTATTTTCTGACTGAAATTGAAGGTTCTGAGCAAAAATCTGATCCAGAGACTGAAAAGGACTGCAGATGCTGTTGGATTCTGACCTCCCTGCACTCGAAGTGGATTTTCTGGAGCTACAGAGGCCCAATTGGCGCGCTCTCAACGGCGTTGGAAAGTAGACATCCAGGGCTTTCCAGCAATATATAATAGTCCATACTTTGTCCAAGATTTGATGGCCCAAACCCGCGTAGCAATCCGGCCTCAGAAATTCCAGCGTTAAACGCCGGAACTGGAATAAAAGTTGGAGTTAAACGCCCAAACTGGCATGAGAACTGGCGTTTAACTCCAGAAAACGTCTCTACACATAAAAGCTTCAATACTCAGCCCAAGCACACACCAAGTGGGCCCGGAAGTGGATTTTTCTGTCATTTACTCATTTCTGTAAACCTTAGGATACTAGTTTACTACATATAGGACCTTTTGACTTTGTAATCAGTACGGAATGCGACCTTATGACATTGTACACCTTTTCTTCCACAGCATGAGTCTCTAAACCCCATGGTTGGGGGTGAGGAGCTCTGCTGTGTCTTGATGGATTAATGCAATTACTACTGTTTCTCATTCAATCATGCTTGCTTCCATTCTAAGATAATACTTGTTCTTAATCCGGATGAATGTGATGATCAGTGACAATCATCATCATTCTTAACTATGAACATGTGCCTGACAACCACCTCTGTTCTACCTTAGATTAAGTAGTTATCTCTTGGATTCTTTTATCGGAATCTTCGTGGTATAAGCTAGACTGATGGCGGCATTCAAGAGAATCCGGAAGGTCTAAACCTTGTCTGTGGTATTCTGAGTAGGATTCAATGACTGAATGACTGTGACGTGCTTCAATCTCCTGAAGGCGGGGCGTTAGTGACAGACGCCAAAAGAATCACTGGATTCTACTCCGGTCTGATTGAGAACCGACATATGGAATGCCGTGCCGTGACAGGGCATTAGGAATCGTTCCAATGAGAGGATGGGAGGTAGCCACTGACAACGGTGAAACCCTACACACAGCTTGCCATGGAAGGAGACTTGCGTGTTTGATGAAGAAGACAGTAGGAAAGCAGAGATTCAGAAGATGGAGCATCTCCAAACCTCAACCCATTCTCCATTACTGCAAAACAAGTAACCATTTCATGTTCTTTTGCTTTTCACAATCAATCCCGATAATTTCTGATATCCTGACTAAGATTTACAAGATAACCATAGCTTGATTCAAGCCGACAATCTCCGTGGGATCGACCCTTGCTCACGCAAGGTATTACTTGGACGACCCAGTGCACTTGCTGGTTAGTTGTGCGGGATTGCAAAAGTGTTATTGCAATTTCGTGCACCAGTGCACGAAATTGTGAACTATACTTTTTCACAACTCTCATAATCCCTGGTAATGGCTCCAAAAACTTGGTGCGCTCAATACCATGGCATTACACAACTTCGCACAACTAACCAGCAAGTGCACTGGGTCGTCCAAGTAATAAACCTTACGTGAGTAAGGGTCGATCCCACGGAGATTGTTAGTATTGAAGCAAGCTATGGTCATCTTGTAAATCTTAGTCAGGCAAACTCAGATATATATGGTGATGAACGAAAATAACATAAAAGATAAAGATAGTGATACTTATGTAATTCATTGGTAGGAACTTCAGATAAGCGCATGAAGATGCCTTCCCTTCCGTCTCTCTGCTTTCCTACTGTCTTCATCCAACCCTTCTTACTCCTTTCCATGGCAAGCTCGTATAGGGTCTCACTGTTGTCAGCAGCTACCTCCCATCCTCGCAGTGAAAGCTAATGCACACACTCTGTCACAGTGCTGCCAATCACCGGTTTGGTTCCCTCCCCTACCGGAATAGAATAACTCTTTTGCGTCTGTCACTAACGCCCAGTAGGTTACAGGTTTGAAGCACGTCACAGTCATTCAATCATTGAATCCTACTCAGAATACCACAGACAAGGTTAGACCTTCCGGATTCTCTTGAATGCTGCCATCAGTTCTTGCCTATACCACGAAGACTCTGATCTCACGGAATGGTTGGCTCGTTTGTCAGGCGAGCACTCGGTTGTCAGGCGATCAACCATGCATCGTGCAATCGGGAATCCAAGAGATATTCACCAAGCCTCAAATGCTTGTAGAACAAGAGTGGTTGTCAGTCACTTTGTTCATGAGTGAGAATGGTGATGGGCGTCAATCATCACCTTCATCATGTTGAAGAACAAGTGATATCTTGGATAAAGAACAAGCGGAATTTGAATGAAAGAACAATAGTAATTGCATTAATACTCGAGGTACAGCAGAGCTCCACACCTTAATCTATGGTGTGTAGAAACTCCACCGTTGAAAATACATAAGCATAAGGTCTAGGCATGGCCGAATGGCCAGCCTCCCAAAGAGGGTTCAATCATAAAAACATGATCAAAAGATTCTCCCTAATACAATAGTAAAAGGTCCTACTTATAAGAAACTAGTAGCCTAGGGTGTACAGAAATGAGTAAATGACATAAAAATCCTCTTCCGGGCCCACTTGGTGTGTGCTTGGGCTGAGCAATGAAGCAATTTCGTGTAGAGACTCTTCTTGGAGTTAAACGCCAGCTTTGGTGCCAGTTTGGGCGTTTAACTCCCATTTGGGTGCCAGTTCCAGCGTTTAACGCTGGGATTTCTTGAGGTGACTTTGAACGCCGGTTTGGGCCATCAAATCTTGGGCAAAGTATGGACTATTATATATTGCTGGAAAGCCCAGGATGTCTACTTTCCAACGCCGTTGAGAGCGCGCCAATTGGGCTTCTGTAGCTCCAGAAAATCCGCTTCGAATGCAGGGAGGTCAGAATCCAACAGCATCTGCAGTCCTTTTGAGTCTCTGGATCAGATTTTTGCTCAGGTCCCTCAATTTCAGCCAGAAAATACCTGAAATCACAGAAAAACACACAAACTCATAGTAAAGTCCAGAAAAGTGAATTTTAATTAAAAACTAATAAAAATATACTAAAAACTAACTATATCATATCAAAAACATACTAAAAACAATGCCAAAAAGTATACAAATTATCCGCTCATCACAACACCAAACTTAAACTGTTGCTTGTCCTCAAGCAACTGAAAATCAAATAAGATAAAAAGAAGAGAATATGCAATGAATTCCAAAAACATCTGTGAAGATCAGTATTAATCAGATGAGCGGGGCTTTTAACTTTTTGCCTCCAAACAGTTTTGGCATCTCACTCTATCCCTTGTAATTCAGAATGATTGGCTTCTTTAGGAACTTAGAATCCAGATAGTGTTAATGATTCTCTTAGTAAAGTATGATGATTCTTGAACATAGCTATTTATTGAGTCTTGGCTGTGGCCCAAAGCACTCTGTCTTCCAGTATTACCACCGGATACATACATGCCACAGACACATAATTGGGTGAACCTTTTCAGATTGTGACTCAGCTTTGCTAAAGTCCCCAATTAGAGGTGTCCAGGGTTCTTAAGCACACTCTTATTGCCTTGGATCACAACTCTTATTCCTTTCTCTTTTTTTTTCGTTTTTTTTTTCGGTTTTTTTTTTTGAAATGCTTTTTCTTGCTTCAAGAATCATTTTATTGATTTTTCAGATCCTCAGTAACATGTCTCCTTTTTCATCATTCTTTCAAGAGCCAACATTCATGAACCACAAATTCAAAAGACATATGCACTGTTTAAGCATACATTCAGAGAACAAAAATACTGCCACCACATCAAAATAATTAAACTGTTATAAAATTCAGAATTCATGCAATTCTTTCCTTTTCAATTAAGCACGTTTTTATTTAAGAGAGGTGATGGATTCATAGGACATTCATAACTTTAAGGCATAGACACTAAGACACTAATGATCACAAGACACAAACATGGATAAACATAAGCATTAAAATTCGAAAAACAGAAGAACAATAACAAGGAAATCAAAGAACGGGTCCACCTTAGTGATGGCGGCTCTTTCTTGCTCTTGAAGATCCTATGGAGTGCTTGAGCTCCTCAATGTCTCTTCCTTGTCTTTGTTGCTCCTCCCTCATGATTCTTTGATCTTCTCTAATTTCATGAAGGATGATGGAGTGTTCTTGATGCTCCACCCTCAGTTGTCCCATGTTGGAACTTAGTTCTCCTAGGGAGGTGTTTAGTTGCTCCCAATAGTTTTGTGGAGGAAAATTCATCCCTTGAGGAATCTCAGGGATCTCATGATGAGTGAGATCTCTTGTGTACTCCATCCTTTTCTTAGTGATGGGCTTGTCCTCATCAATGGGAATGTCTCCCTCTATGTCAACTCCAACTGAATAACAGAGGTGACAAATGAGATGAGGAAAGGCTAACCTTGCCAAGGTGGAGGTCTTGTCCGCCACCTTATAGAGTTCTTGGGCTATAACCTCATGAACCTCTATTTCTTCTCCAATCATGATACTATGGATCATGATGGCCCGGTCTATGGTAACTTCGGACCGGTTGCTAGTGGGGATGATTGAGCGTTGTATGAACTCTAACCATCCTCTAGCCACGGGCTTGAGGTCATGCCTTCTCAATTGGACCGGCTTTCCTCTTGAATCTTGCTTCCATTGTGCGCCCTCTTCACATATGACTGTGAGGACTTGGTCCAACCTTTGATCAAAGTTGACCCTTCTAGTGTAAGGATGCTCATCTCCTTGCATCATAGGCAAGTTGAACGCCACCCTCACACTCTCCGGACTAAAATCCAAGTATTTCCCCCGAACCATAGTGAGATAGTTCTTTGGATTCAGGTTCACACTTTGGTCATGGTTCTTTGTGATCCATGCATTGGCATAGAACTCTTGAACCATCAAGATTCCGACTTGTTGAATGGGGTTGGTAAGAACTTTCCAACCTCTTCTTCGGATCTCATGGCGGATCTCCGGATATTCACCCTTTTTGAGTGAAAAGGGGACCTCGGAGATCACCTTCTTCAAGGCCACAACTTCATAGAAGTGGTCTTGATGCACCCTTGAGAGGAATCTATCCATCTCCCATGACTCGGAGGTGGAAGCTTTTGCCTTCCCTTTCCTCTTTTTAGAGGTTTCTCCGGCCTTGGATGCCATAAATGGTTATGGAAAAACGAAAAAGCAACGCTTTTACCACACCAAACTTAAAATGTTTGCTCGTCCTCGAGCAAAAGAAGAAAGAAGAGAGTAGAAGAAGAAGAAATGAAGAAGAGGGAGATGGTGGTGTATTCGGCCAAGAAGGGGGAAGAAAGGGTGTTTAGGTTGTGTGAAAATGAAGAGTTGAAGAAGGGTATTTATAGGAGAGGAGGGGGTGAGTGGTTCGAATTTGAAGGGTGAGGTTGGTGGGGTTTTATGAAGGATGGATGTGAGTGGTGAAGAGAAAGATGGGATTTGATAGGTGAGGGGTTTTTTGGGGAAGAGGTGTTGAGGTGATTGGTGAATGGGGGAAGAAGAGAGAGAGTGATGGTAGGGTTCTGTGGGGTCCACAGATCCTGTAGTGTCAAGGAAAAGTCATCCCTGCACCAAATGTTGCTCAAAATCACGTTTTGAGCCATTTCTGGCGTTAAACGCCGGGCTGGTGCCCATTCCTGGCGTTTAACGCCAGGTTCTTGCCCTTTACTGGCGTTTAACGCCAGTCTGGTGCCTCTTTCTGGCGTTAAACGCCCAGAATGGTGCCAGACTGGGCGTTAAACGCCCAACAGCTAGCATTACTGGCGTTTGAACGCCAGCTTCTTCTCCTCCAGGGTGTGCTGTTTTTCTTCCTATTTTTCATTCTGTTTTTGCTTTTTTCATTGTTTTTGTGACTTCTTATGATCATCAACCTACAAAAAAGATAAAATAACAAAAGAAAATAATTAATTATAAAACATTGGGTTGCCTCCCAACAAGCGCTTCTTTAATGTCATTAGCTTGACAGAGGGCTCTCATGGAGCCTCAGAAATGCTCAGAACCGTGTTGAAACCTCCCAACACCAAACTTAGAGTTTGAATGTGGGGTTTCAACACCAAACTTAGAGTTTGGCTGTAGCCTCCCAACATCAAACTTAGAGTTTGACTGTGGGGGCTCTGCTTGGCTCTGTTTTGAGAGAAGCTCTTCATGCTTCCTCTCCATGATGACAGAGGGATATCCTTGGGCCTTAAACACCAAGGATTTTTCATTCACTTGAATGATTAACTCTCCTCTGTCAACATCAATCACAGCCTTTGCTGTGGCTAGGAAGGGTCTGCCAAGGATGATGGATTCATCCATGCACTTCCCAGTCTCTATGACTATGAAATCAGTAGGAATGTACTGGTCTTCAACTTTAACCAGAACATCCTCTACAAGTCCATGGGCTTGTTTTCTTGAGTTGTCTGCCATCTCTAATGAGATTCTTGCAGCTTGCACCTCTAAGATCCCTAATTTCTCCATTACAGAGAGGGGCATGAGGTTCACACTTGACCCTAAGTCACACAAGGCCTTCTTGAAGGTCATGGTGCCTATGGTACAAGGTATAGAAAACTTCCCAGGATCCTGCCTCTTTTGAGGCAGTTTCTGCCTAGACAAGTCATCCAGTTCTTTGGTGAGCAAGGGAGGTTCATCCTCCCAAGTCTCATTTCCAAATAACTTGTCATTTAGTTTCATGATTGCTCCAAGGTATTTAGCAACTTGCTCCTCAGTGACATACTCATCCTCTTCAGAGGAAGAATACTCATCAGAGCTCATGAATGGCAGAAGTAAGTCCAATGGAATCTCTATGGTCTCATTTTGAGCCTCAGATTCCCAAGGTTCCTCATTGAGGAACCCAGAGGAGAGTGGTGCACGCCCACTGAGGTCTTTCTCAGTGGCGTCTTTTTTCTCTCTTTCCTCTCCATATTCGGCCATGTTGATGGCCTTGCACTCTCCTTTTGGATTTTCTTCTGTATTACTTGGGAGAGTACTAGGAGGGAGTTCAGTAACTTTCTTGCTCAGCTGACCCACTTGTCCTTCCAAATTTCTGATGGAGGACCTTGTTTCATTCATGAAACTTTGAGTGGTCTTTATTAGATCAGAGACCATTGTTGCTAAGTCAGAAGTATTCTGCTTAGAACTCTCTGTCTGTTGCTGAGAAGATGATGGAAAAGGCTTGCCATTGCTAAACCTGTTTCTTCCACCATTATTGTTATTGAAACCTTGTTGAGGTCTCTCTTGATTCTTCCATGAGAGATTTGGGTGATTTCTCCATGAGGAATTATAGGTGTTTCCATAGGGTTCTCCTAGGTAATTCACCTCTTCCATGGAAGGGTTCTCAGGATCATAAGCTTCTTCCTCAGATGAAGCATCCTTAGTACTGTTTGGTGCATTTTGCATTCCAGACAGACTTTGAGAAATCAAATTGACTTGTTGAGTCAATATCTTGTTCTGAGCCAATATGGCATTCGGAGTGTCAATCTCAAGAACTCCTTTCTTCTGACTAGTCCCATTGTTCACAGGATTCCTTTCAGAAGTGTACATGAATTGGTTATTTGCAACCATCTCAATTAGCTCTTGAGCCTCTGTAGGCGTCTTCTTCAGATGAAGAGATCCTCCAGCAGAGCTATCCAAAGACATCTTGGACAGTTCAGAGAGACCATCATAGAAAATACCTATGATGCTCCATTCAGAAAGCATGTCAGAGGGACACTTTCTGATTAATTGTTTGTATCTTTCCCAAGCTTCATAGAGGGATTCTCCATCCTTCTGTCTGAAGGTTTGGACTTCCACTCTAAGCTTACTCAATTTTTGAGGTGGAAAGAACTTTGCCAAGAAGGCATTGACTAGCTTTTCCCAAGAGTCCAGGCTTTCTTTAGGTTGAGAGTCCAACCATATTCTAGCTCTGTCTCTTACAGCAAAAGGGAATAACATCAGTCTATAGACCTCAGGGTCTACCCCTTTAGTCTTGACTGTGTCACAGATTTGCAAGAATTCAGCTAAAAACTGATGAGGATCTTCCATTGGAAGTCCATGGAACTTGCAATTCTGTTGCATTAGAGAAACTAATTGAGGCTTAAGCTCAAAGTTGTTTGCTCCAATGGCAGGGATAGAGATGCTTCTCCCATAGAAATCAGGAGTAGGTGCAGTAAAGTCACCCAGCACCTTCCTTGCATTGTTGGCATTGTTGTTGTTTTCGGCTGCCATGGGTTCTTCTTCTTTGAAGAATTCGGTCAGGTCCTCTAAAGAGAGTTGTGCTTTGGCTTCTCTTAGCTTTCTCTTCAAGGTCCTTTCGGGTTCAGGATCAGCTTCAACAAGAATGCCTTTGTCTCTGCTCCTGCTCATATGAAAGAGAAGAGAAAAAGAAAATGTGGAATCCTCTATGTCACAGTATAGAGATTCCTTGAAATGTCAGAGGAAAAGAGAAATAGAAAGAAGAAGGAGAAGAAGAATTCGAACTTTACTTAGATAAGGTTCGAATTGTGCATTTAGAAGGAGTGGTACTCCATAAATAGAAGGATGTGAGAAGGAGGGAAGTGGATTTTCGAAAATTCAATTAAAGATTTTGAAAACATTTTGAAAATTTGATTGATAATTTTCGAAAATCAAAAGTGAAAAAGAAATCAAGTGATTTTTGAAAAAGATTTTGAAATTAGAAACTAAAAAGATTTGATTGAAAACTTATTTAAAAAAAATGTGATTAAAAAGATTTGATTGAAAAGTTATGGTTTTAAAAAGATGTGATTGAGAAGATATGATTTGAAAACAATTTTAAAAGATATGAGTTTAAAAATTAATGACTTGCCTAACAAGAAAAGATATGATTCAAACATAAAACCTTCCTTAACAGAAAAGGCAAAAAATGTTCAATCAAATCATTAATTGTTAGTAAGTATCTTTGAAAAAGGAAAGAAATTGATTTTGAAAACATTTGATTGAAAAGATATGATTTGAAAAAGATTTGGTTTTGAAAAACTTTGAAAACTTGAAAAAAAAATTGATTTGAAAACAAAATCTTCCCCCTAGCACCATCCTGGCGTTAAACGCCCAGAATGGTATACATTCTGGCGTTTAACGCCCAAAATGCTACCTCTTTGGGCGTTAAACGCCCAACCAGGTGCCCTGGCTGGCGTTTAAACGCCAGTCTGCCTTCTTCACTGGGCATTTTTGAATGCTCAGCTTTTTCTGTATAATTCCTCTGCAGTGTGTTCTGAATCTTCAATCCCTTGTATCATTGACTTGAAAAGACACAAATTAAAAATATTTTTGGATTTTTAATAATTGAGCGCCATTTTCAGTATATGGCGCGGAGCTGTGTCCGGATGGCTAGTCTTCATGCCGCTATTGCCCGGGAGTTCAAGAAATCCCCCATTGGTGCGACCAGTTCCCGACTTGAGAAAGCTCAGTCTGAGTTCGAGAGGATTAGTGAGCTGAAGGCTGCTAGGGTTGTTGAGCTGGAGGCGTCTTTGGAGAAGGAGAAAGCTAAAGCTACCGCGGCTGTGGCGGCAGCGAATTCATCCGAGGAGATGGCGAAGGCGGCGAAGGAGAGTTATACTCGGACATACGCCGAGCTTGTGGAGACAAAGGAGAGGTTGCAATCCGCTCAAGATGAGTTTCACGAGTTACAAGGACATGTGGCTAGGGGTATGGATGCTATGTTTGATAATTTGAAGGCTCAGGTCCGGGTTCTTGCTCCTGACCTGGACCTGAGTTTATTCAGTATGGATAATGTTGTCGTGGAGGGAAAGATCGTTCCTGCTCCTGATGAGGATGAGGTTCCGGTGTCTGACCCCAAAGTTCCGGTTGCGAACCCGACCTTACCTTTGGCCCGGGAGGAGTCTGGTGTAGAGGTTTTAAACCGAGATGACGGTGCTGTCAAGGCTGTCCCGATTTCTATGGTTCTTCCTCCGCAGCCTCCTACCGATGTGGAGTCCGGGAAGGATCTTGATTCCCTGTAATCCTTTGTCTTTGGTTGTTTGCCCGGCCTGTGGGCTCTTTTTTGGATGGTTTTTTACTACCTGTTTAATGCTTTGAACACCTTTTAGCTATTAGCTACTTGTAGTAACTTTTTAGCTTATTATGTGGTGTTTGTTCGCGTTTTGACTTTTAGTTCTGCTTTATGCTTTTTGGTTGTTTTTGGATAACAACCTTTTAGCTAGCGCTTTTTGAAACTTTGTTTTATCCTTCCCTTTGATTTCGTTTTTCGCTTGTACTTTTTAGTTGTTTTTGTATAACAACCTTTTAGTTAGCGTTTTCGAAATCTTTGTTTTCTTTGGCCGTTTGCCCTTTTTTCCTTTCTAGCCATCCCTTTGTTGGGTCCGACCTTGTTGTTGGTCGGCCTTTAAGTTATTTTTGTAACCTCTTTTATTTGGCCTTTTGAGCCTTTTCAGAGTTGCTTTATTACTTCTCACATTAATTTAAACCTCGTCGCTTTATCTTTGCCGACCTTGTGTGGTCTTTTGGCAATGATTTTTTGCGTTTTGTCGAGCATAAATTAATGCGCCTTGGCGGGATACTTTTCAGGATCGGTTTCATCATGAGGAAGGAGAAGGAAAAAATTCGATTAGTATTGAAAAAGAAAGAATATTTACAGAGTGTTTACCCTTAGCTAGGTCGGGTGCTTTTCTTGTCCGGGTGTCTCATTAAAAAACCCTTGTAGGGAAAAAGAGTACACCTCGGTTTAAGTTTTTCTAGCTGTAGTATCGTCTTAGATTACAGGCGTGCCAGGTCCTGGGCAACTCATTGCCTTCTAGGTCGGATACTTTGTAATAGCCTGTTCCTAAGACTTCTGTTACCTTGTAGGGCCCTTTCCAATTTGCAGCTAGCTTCCCTTCCCCCGACTTTTGTGTTCCGATGTCATTTCGGATCAGAATCAGGTCGTGAATTGAGAAGCTTCATTTTATTACTTTCTGATTGTATCTGAGGGCCGTTCGCCGTTTTAAGGCTTCTTCTCGGATCCGGGCTTTTTCTCGGACCTCGGGGAGGAGGTCGAGTTCTTCCCTTTGTGCCTGTGGGTTACCTTCTTCGTTGTAGAAGATGACTCTGGGTGACCCTTCATCTATTTCGATAGGAATCATCGCCTCCATCCCGTAAGCTAGTCGGAATGGCGATTCTCCCGTTGTAGAGTGTGGGGTTGTCCGATATGCCCATAGCACCTGGGGGAGCTCCTCGGCCCATGCCCCTTTGGCCTCTTGGAGTCTTCGTTTTAACCCAGCCAAGATGGCTTTATTTGCGGCCTCCGCTTGTCCATTGGCTTGTGGGTGCTCGACTGAGGTGAACTGCTGTTTGATTTTTAGCTCGGCCGCCAAGTTTTGAAAATTTGTGTCTGTGAACTGTGTTCCATTGTCTGTGGTGATGGAGTAGGGGACTCCGAACCTTGTGACGATGTTTTTATATAGGAATTTGCGACTTTTCTGAGCCGTGATGGTGGCTAAGGGTTCAGCTTCGATCCACTTTGTGAAGTAGTCGACCCCTACTATGAGGTATTTGACTTGCCCCGGTCCTTGAGGGAATGGGCCGAGTAGGTCAAGTCCCCATTTTGTGAAGGGCCATGGTGCGGTGACGCTGATAAGGTCTTCAGGTGGTGCTTTGTGAAAATTGGCGTGCTTTTGGCAGGGGGGGCATATTTTCACAAATTCCGTTGCGTCTCTTTGCAAGGTCGGCCAATAGAATCCGGCTCGGACTACTTTCTTGGATAATGCTCGAGCTCCGAGGTGGTTCCCACGCATGCCTCCGTGGACTTCTTCGAGGACGCTCTTTGTTTCTGAGGTCGGGACACACCTAAGGAGGGGATTTGAGAATCCCCTTCTGTATAATATGTCGTGAATTAGTGTATAATTCTGGGCGTCTTTCGTGAGTCTTCTAGTTTCCTTCCTTTCGGCGGGGAGAGTTCTTGACTTCAGGTAGTTGAGTATGGGGGTCGTCCACCCTTTGTTGTTGGTTGGATATGTTTAGCGCTTCTTCCTCTCTTAGCACGGAGGGAAATTGCAAGGTTTCCTGGAGGAGACTTCTGTTGTTGCCTCCGGGCTTGGTGCTGGCGAGCTTTGAGAGGGCGTCTGCCCGGGCATTTTGTTCCCGAGGTATGTGCTGAATCTGTATTTCTGAAAAGTGGCGTAGTTGCGCCTGTGTTTGGTCCAGGTATTTTTTCATGGTGGGGTCTTTGGCCTGGTAGCTTCCATTTACTTGTGATGTGACGACCTGGGAGTCGCTGAAGATCGTGATTTTTTGGGCTCCGACCTCTCCGGCTAGCTTTAGACCTGCTAGTAGGGCCTCGTATTCGGCTTGGTTATTCGAGGCCTGGAACTCGAATTTTAAGGATAGTTCTATCCGCGTTCCTTGGTCGCTTTCGAGTATAACCCCGGCTCCGCTTCCTGTTTTGTTTGAGGACCCGTCGACATACAGGTTCCACGAGAGTGGGGTTCCAGGGGTCTCAGTGTATTCTGCGATGAAGTCGGCTAGATACTGGGATTTTATGGCAGTCCGGGTTTCATAGTGGAGGTCGAACTCGGACAGCTCCACCGCCCATTGCAGTATTCGTCCTGCCAGGTCTGTTTTTTGGAGGATGTGTCTCATTGGTTGGTTCGTCCGGACTTTGATGGTGTGGGCTTGAAAGTAGGGACGGAGTCTCCGGGCTGTGAACACTAGGGCGTAGGCGAACCTTTCTATCTTCTGATAGTTTAATTCGGCCCCTTGTAGTGCCTTGCTTACAAAGTATATGGGGTGTTGTCCTTGGTCATTTTCTCGTATTAACGCTGAAGCGACTGCTCGGTTCCCAACCGAGAGGTATAGTACGAGTTCTTCTCCCTTTAAAGGTCGGGTTAGGATTGGTGGCTGCCCGAGGAATTCCTTGAAGTCTTGAAAGGCCTTTTCGCATTCCGGGGTCCATGAGAAGGGTTTCCCTTTCTTTAGGAGTGAGTAGAGAGGTAGTGACCTTATCGCGGAGCCCGCCAGGAACCTGGATAGGGCGGCTAGCCTTCCATTCAGTTGTTGTACTTCCTTGACACAGGTCGGGCTCTTCATGTTGAGTATTGCTTGGCATTTGTCCGGGTTTGCTTCAATGCCCCTTTGAGTCAGCATGAAGCCTAAGAACTTTCCGGCTTCTGCGGCGAAGGTGCACTTTGTCGGGTTAAGTCTCATGTTGTGTTTTCTGAGGGTGCCGAAAACACTGGTGAGGTCGGTCAGCAAGTTTCTGTCTTCTTGTGTCTTTACCAGCATGTCGTCGACGTACACCTCCAGCTGTAGTCCGATGTGTTCTGAGAACACTTTGTTCATTAGCCTCTGGTAGGTTGCTCCTGCGTTCTTTAGCCCGAAGGGCATTACTACGTAGCAGTAGTTTGCCCTTGGGGTTATGAACGAGGTCTTTTCTTGGTCGGGTCTGTACATCGGGATTTGGTTGTATCCTGAGTTTGCGTCCATGAAGGAGAGATATCTATAGCCTGAGGCTGCGTCTACTAATGCGTCGATGTTTGGTAGTGGATATGGGTCTTTGGGGCAAGCTTTGTTGAGGTCTGTGTAATCGACGCACATCCTCCATTTTCCGTTGGGCTTTTTTACCAGGACCACGTTTGCGAGCCATAGGGGGTATTTTACTTCCCTAATGAACCCTGCATCTAGTAGCGCTTGCACTTGTTCTTCTATTGCTTGCATGCGCTCGGGTCCGAGCTTCCGGCGTCTTTGTTGGACAGGCCGGGATCCCGGGTAAACCGATAGCTTATGGCACATCAGGTCGGGGCTTATGCCTGGCATGTCGGAGGCTTTCCAGGCGAAGAGGTCGGAATTCTCCCTTAAGAGGGCTATGAGTCCCTCTTTTAGGCCCGTTTCGAGGTTTGCTCCTATGCTCGTTGTTTTTTCAGGTGTGTTCCCAATCTGGACTTTTTCGGCTTCTCCCTCTGGGTGTGGCCGGAGGTCTTCTCGGGATTGAACTCGTCCGAGTTCTATTGTGTTGACCTCTTTCCCTTTTTGTCCCTTTAGGCTCAGGCTTTCGTCGTAGCATCGCCGTGCTAGTTTTTGGTCGCCTTTTAGAGTAGCGATTCCCTTTGTGGTGGGGAACTTCATACAGAGGTGTGGGGTCGAGACTATAGCTGCTAGTCTGTTTAGGGTTGGTCGCCCAATGAGGGCATTGTATGCTGAAGTGACGTCGACTATAATGTAGTCGATGCTTAATGTTTTAGATTGCTCGCCTCTTCCAAAGGTAGTGTGTAGCGAGACGTATCCTAAGGGATGGATCGGAGTGTCCCCTAGTCCAAATAGGTTGGTGGGGTAGGCCTTTAGTTCTTTTTCTTCAAGTCCGAGCTTGTCGAAGGCCGTTTTGAACAGGATATCTGCTGAGCTTCCCTGGTCAATCAGGGTTCGATGTAAGTTGGCGTTTGCTAGGATAATGGTGATTACCATTGGATCGTCGTGTCTGGGAATTATCCCTTGAGCATCTTCTCGGGTGAATGAAATAGTAGGTAATTCGGGCAGGGGACTGTCTTCTCGGATGTGATAGACTTCTTTGAGGTGTCTTTTTCGTGAGGATTTGGATGTTCCCCCGCCTGCGAAGCCTCCATTTATCATGTGAACATGTCTTTCAGGGGTTCGTGGGGTTTGTTCGGCCCGATCTTCGTTGTCACCCCGTCTTCTCTTCCTGGTCTCTTCTCCTTTCTCTGTTATGTATCGATCGAGTTTTCCTTCTCTGGCTAGCTTCTCTATAACATTTTTTAGATCGTAGCAGTCGTTAGTAGAATGACCGTAGAGCTTGTGATATTCACAGTATTCGGATCGATCTCTCCCTGCTTTCTTGTGTTTTAGCGGTCGGGGCGGTGGGATCTTTTCGGTGTGGCATACTTCTCTGTAGACGTCTACCAGGGAGACTCGGAGGGGGGTGTAGCTGTGGTACTTCCGTGGCTTGTCTGAGTTGGGTTCTTTCTTTTTCTGTTCCTGATCCCGATCTCGGAGTGGGTAGGTTGATTCTTTCCTAGAAGAGTCTCTTAGCTGGGAGGTTTCCTCCATGTTGATATATTTTTCTGCCCGCTCCTGTACCTCGTATAGGGAGGTCGGGTATCGCTTGGATAGGGATTGGCTAAACGGTCCCTCTCTTAGGCCGTTTGCTAGTCCCATGATGGCTGCTTCAGTGGGCAAGTGTTGTATGTCCAGGCAGGCTTTGTTGAATCGCTCCATGTATTTTCGGAGAGTCTCTTGGTCACCCTGTTTGATCCCGAGCAGACTGGGGGCATGTTTTGCCTTGTCCTTTTGAATAGAGAATCTTGTTAAGAATTTTTTGGTTAGGTCTTCGAAACTGGTGATTGATCTTGGTGGCAGGTTGTCGAACCACTTCATGGCCGACTTGGTGAGAGTGGTGGGGAAGGCTTTGCACCGAGTCGCGTCGGAGGCGTCGGCTAGGTACATTCTGCTTCTGAAGTTGCTGAGGTGATGACTTGGATCGGTGGTGCCGTCGTAGAGGTCCATATCGGGCGGTTTGAAGTCTCGCGGTACCTTCTCCTTCATGATCTCTTCCGTGAAGGGATCGTGGTTGTTTTCGGGAGTTGTGTCGTGTCTTGCCCGATCTTTCAGATTGGCTTCTATTTTCCGCAGTTTTTCTTCTAGTTCTCTGCGCTTTCGAGTTTCCCTCCTCAGATCTTGTTCAGTTTCTTTCTGTTTCTTTATGTCCTTTTCGAGTTGTTTTAGTCGGTCTTGTTGTACCCGGACTGCTTCTAGGATTTCCGAGCTCTTCTCTTTTTCGGGATTTTGTGGATTCTTGTTTGGGGACGATGTTTTTGGGCGATTCTGTTTATTTCCTCCTGGAGTTCGTGGTGATAGAGGACTGTCCGGTCGTTCTCCGGTGTCGATTTCGTCCTCTTGTTCAGATGCAGCGTGCCCATCGTTGAGAGGGTTGTCCGCCATGGTAGAGGGATGACTTCCAGGTTCCCCGGCAACGGCGCCAATGTTCCGAGGGTTACCTGAAACGTGTAGCTCGGTCGTCTGGAGAGGTCCGAGATGGGGGCTCGGTGACCCGAGCTGGGTGTGCAGGACGGTTGGTGGTTGTACCTGCAATGACACTCCGATGCTTAAGTTAGCATGGGTCAAAACAGATATGTGTAGATTTGGAATGAGTTCCATACCTGGGTGCTCCAGTGTATTTATAGTAGTTGGCAGTGATCTTCCCCGGATAAGATATTCTTATCTTATCTTATCTTTGGGAGTTTATCTCTATCTTTGTGGAACCGCCTTTTCCAGGCCTTTTCGGCCTTTAGGTTTGGGCTGCGTTCCTTTTGATGGGCCTTCCTTGTGACCGGCTTTGAGCTCTTTGTCCGAGGTCCGACTTTTAGGTGTGAGCTTTAGGACAAGGTCGGACCTCTTGCGGATTTACCGAGTTGGAGGACCCCGGTCAGGGTATGAACAGGCGTTTTCACAAACACATAGCATACATGTTAAATAAGGTATGGAAAATATTAATTTGAACATGCAAGTAACCCTTAGAAAATAATATATAATCGTTAAACAAGTCCTAAACAATCCACAAGCAACATATAAAAATAATGACCCAAATAAAATTCCAACACCATTAGGAGGAATAGGAAAAGAAAAAGAAAACATGGATAGGGAAAGTAGAAGAGAAAGAAAAAGAAAACATGAAAAGAAAAAAAAAGAATGAAAAAGTAAGGAGGGAAGAAGAGAGAAGAAAAACCTTGATAATGGTGGTGGAAGAGAGGGAGTAGAAGGGAGAAAGAAGGAAAGGGGGGAAATAAAATAGGAATGGGATGAGAAAAGAAAAGATAATCTGGCAGATTTGAATGAGTTGGGCGGCGCAAGCGACGTGGACGTGTGGGGCACGCAGTTGCGTGGAAAGCCCTTAAGTGAGGTGACGCGGACACGTGACATGATTTGCACTAGTGGTGCGAGGGCAGCTTCGCGCTCGCACAACTCTCTGTTTAAATTATGTTTTGCCAAAATTTGGGGTGACGCGATCGCGCCAGATGGAAATAATAGCACGGACGCGTGGGGCACGCGTTCGCATGGCAGGGCTTGTGCGACTAGCACAAATGTAGCCCAAGTCCAGCTCAACTTTCGGCCATTCACCCTTTTTACGTCGAATTGCAGAGCCACGCGTTTGCGTGGTCGACGCGGGCGCGTGGGGAGGCCAATTTACAAATGATGCGATTGCGTCATCCACGCGGTTGCATGGATCAAATTGTGCCAAAGGCACGCCTCCAGCCACATTCCTGCACAACTCTCTGTCCCATTTTCTTTCTTTCCAATGCACATGCGACGCGGACGCGTCAGCGACGATGGCGCGTCACGTGCGATTTCTTCTTCTCTTTTTTTTTATATGCAAATGCAGATGCAAACTAAATGTGCTAATAATGAGAAGAGTTATTGAAAAAAGAAAACTAAGAGTAAAGAAGGGAATGATCATACCATGGTGGGTTGTCTCCCATCTAGTACTTTGCTTTAACGTCCTTAAGTTAGACACTCCATTAGCTCAGTTTTCTGCTGTGAGTGGATCCTCCAAAAGAAAGACATATAACTCCTTATTTTTCGTCACCTTCTCACCATGGTAGAGCATCAAACGATGTCTATTAACTTTGATGAGTTCAGAGCTTGAAGGGTGACTTAGGTGAAAAACTCCGTACGGCTCAGCCTTCTCGACTCTATATGGACCTCCTCACCTTGATCTCAGCTTGCCTGGCATGAGCCTCAGTCTGGAGTTGTAAAGGAGGACTAAATCCCCAGGTTGGAACTCTTTCCTTTTGATGTGCTGATCATGTACAACCTTCATCTTTTCCTTGTATAGCCTTGAGTTCTCATAAGCTTCTAGGCGAAGGCTTTCCAATTCTTGCAGTTGCAACTTCCTTTCAGCTCCGGCTTTCTCAAATCCCATATTGCACTCCTTTACTGCCCAAAAGGCTTTGTGCTCTACTTCAACTGGAAGATGACAGGCTTTTCCATAAACTAAGCGAAAAAGACTCATCCCAATAGGTGTCTTGTATGCTGTTCTGTATGCCCAGAGTGCATCTTGTAGCCTGGTGCTCCAGTCTCTTCTATGAGGTTTGACTATCTTCTGCAATATGTGTTTTATCTCTCTGTTAGACACCTCGGCTTGCCCATTAGTCTGAGGATGGTAGGCTGTTGCTACTTTATGAATGATCCCATACTTCTTCAGTAATCCTGTTAGTCTCCTGTTACAAAAATGGGTGCCTTGGTCGCTCACGATTGCTTGTAGTGATCCAAAGCGACAAATAATGTGGTTTCTAACAAAGAAAACAACAGTGTTAGCATCATCAGTACGGGTAGGAATTGCTTCCACCCATTTAAAAACATAGTCTACAGCTAACAGTATATAAAGGTGGCCATTAGAATTTGGAAATGGACCCATGAAGTCAATGCCCCAAACATCAAAAATTTCACAGAAAAGCATAATTTGTTGAGGCATTTCATCCCTCTAGGATCTATTACCAAACCTTTGGCATGGGGGACAAGATTTACAAAATTCAGCAGCGTCTTTAAAAAGAGTAGGCCACCAGAATCCACAGTCTAAGATTTTTCTAGCTGTTCTTTGAGGGCCAAAATGTCCTCCACTCTCAGATGAGTGACAGTCCTCTAAAATGGACTGGAATTCTGATTGAGGTACACACCGTCTAATTACCTGGTCAGTGCTACATCTCCATAAATATGGGTCGTCCCATATATAATATTTAGACTCACTTTTCAGCTTGTCTCTTTGGTGCTTAGTAAAGTTTGGAGGAAAGGTGCGGCTAACTAGATAATTAGCAACAGGTGCATACCAAGGGACTACCTCAGATACTGCTTGTAGGTTATCAAATGGGAAATTAATAGCTATAGGAGTGGAGTCATCTTTAATGTGCTCAAGGCGACTCAAGTGGTCTGCCACTAGATTCTGGTTACCACTCCTATCCTTTATTTCTAAATGAAATTCTTGTAGTAGTAGTATCCAACATATAAGCCTTGGTTTGGATTCTTTTTTAGCTAATAAATACTTTAGAGCTGTGTGGTCTGAATACATTACTACTTTAGTACCAAGTAAATAGGCTCGGAATTTATCCAAAGCAAAAATAATAGCAAGAAGCTCTTTCTCAGTAGTAGTGTAGTTAGACTGAGCAGTGTCTAAAGTCTTAGATGCATAAGCAATGACAAAAGGATCCTTACCTTCACGTTGAGCCAGCGCTGCTCCTACTGCATGGTTAGAAGCATCGTACATGATTTCGAATGGCTGGCTCTTGTCAAGTCCTCTCACAATTGGAGCTTGAGTCAGGGTGGTCTTCAGCTTATCAAATGCTTGTTTGCAATCCTCACTGAACTCGAACTCGATATCTTTCTGTAGTAACCTGGATAGGGGAAGTGCTACCTTACTAAAGTCCTTAATGAATCTCCGGTAAAAATCTGCATGGATAAGGAACGAACAGACTTCCCTCACAGAGGAGGGGTAAGGCAAACTAGAAATAACATCCACCTTTGTTGGATCTACAGAAATGCCAGTATTAGACACAGCATGTCCTAGTACAATCCCTTGTCTTACCATAAAGTGACATTTTTCAAAATTCAATACAAGGTTTGTACTGACACATCTATCTAGTACTCTAGATAAACTATCCAAGCAAAGGCTAAAGGAATCACCATAAATGCTAAAATCATCCATAAAAACCTCCGTACAGTCCTCAAGAAGGTCAGAAAAAAGACTCATCATGCACCTTTGGAAAGTAGCTGGTGCATTGCACAAGCCAAAGAGCATTCTCTTATAGGCATAAGTCCCAAAAGGAGATGTAAAAGTAGTATTTTCCTGATCTTCAGGGGCTATATGAATCTGGAAATAGCTTGTGTAACCATCTAAAAAGCAATAATGTGATTTACCTGACAGGCGATCCAGCATTTGATCAATGAATGGAAGAGGATAGTGATCCTTACGAGTGGCTTGGTTGAGACGCCTGTAATCAATGCAGACTCTCTAGGCGTTCTATACTCTGGTTGCTATGAGTTCTCCATGCTCATTCTTCACTGTAGTAACTCCAGACTTCTTGGGCACCACTTATACTGGGCTCACCCATTCATTGTCTGAGATGGGGTAGATGATATCTGCCTCTAGTAGTCTGGTCACTTCGTTCTTGACAACCTCTAAGATAGTGGGGTTCAGTCTTCTCTGGGGTTGACGAATGGGTCTTGCTCCCTCTTCTAAAAATATTCTGTGCTCACAAACTTGAGGGTTGATGCCTACTATGTCTGCCAAACTCTACTCAATTGCCTTCTTGTGCCTCCTCAGCACACTAAGTAATTGTTCTACATGTTGAGAAGTGAGGTCCCGTGCAATGATAACTGGAAACTTCTGCTTGTCCTCGAGGTAAGCATATTTGAGGTGTGGAGGGAGGGGTTTCAATTCTAACTTCTGCTCATGGTTAGGCTCTGGATTGTCTAGAGCTGGTGGCAGTGGTAGAGTACTTTCATTGTCCTCAGAAAGTGTCCCCACACTTGGACCTTGTCCTATGTACTTCTCTTCAAACTCCTCCTGGTGAACTTTAGCTATGGTTTCATCTATGATGTCACACTGGAGGATAGAATGATTTTCTAGAGGGTGCTTCATAACTCCATTCAGATTGAAGCTTACTACTCGACCGTCTATTTCAAAAGAGTATGTTCCTGAAAAAGCATCTAATTTGAACTTCGAGGTCTTCAAGAAAGCTCTTCTGAGTAGGATTGATGATGGCTTCTCTGAGACATTTTAGGGCATCTCCAGGATGTAAAAATCAATGGGGAATGTGAGCCCCTTAATACCCACTAATACATCTTCAACAACTCCAGCCATTGTAATAATGCTTTTATCTGCTAACACAAAATGAGCTGCCAACCTTTTTAAGGGAGGGAGCCTCAAAACATCATATATAGACAAAGGCATTAAACTAACACATGCTCCTAAATCACACATGCAGTCAAAAAATATCACACCTCTAATGGTACAGTTAACCATGCATGGGCCTGAATCACTACATTTTTCAGGTATATTTCCCATCAAAACAGATATAGAACTACCTAAAGGAATAGTTTCTAATTCTTTAATTTTGTCTTTATGTATGCATAAATCCTTTAGAAACTTTGCGTATTTAGATACCTGTTGAATAACATCAAAAAGGGGAACAGTTACCTCAACCTTTTTGAATATTTCTACCATTTTGGGATCAGGTTCCAACTGCTTCCTGGGCTTCCTTGCAAGTTGTGGAAATGGGATAGGAATGGCGTTTTCTACAGTGTCTACACCCTTTGGTGCTTCTTCCTGTGATTGAGCTTCTTCTTCCTCAGCCATGTCCTGTATATCCTTTTCCTCCTCAACATCTTCTATTTCCATTACCTCTTCAGCTGAGGTGTGTTCTGATGGGTTTGGCTCTTCCTGATTCCTCTCTTGCAATGTGGTTTCGGACCTTAGGGTGATGGCATTAATGCCACCCTTTGGATTGGGTAATGGTTGAGAAGGGAGTCCACCAGAGCTTGAAGACTGGTTGTTGGAGTTGTTCAGTGATCTAATTTGTGAGACAAGGGCTTGCAAAGTAGAGTTCAGACCATTCAGAGTAGCAGTAAGGTTGTTTTCCATGGCCTGTTGTCTCTGACCAATAGATTGTAGTAACTCATCATTAGGAGATGAAGAGGGATAAGTGATCTGAGAGGTCTGCTGAGATACTTGAGGCTGTCTGAGATGAGGTGCTCTGTAGGCCTGATTCTGATTCTGCTGCCTGAAGTTATTATTGTTATTCCACCTCTGATTTCCATTGTTATCTCTGCCTCCTCTGTTATGATTGTCCCTCCAACCCTGGTTGGAATTATCTCTTCAACCTTATTTGGGGTTATCCTGCCATCCATGGTTGTAACTGCCACCTTGATTGTACCCTTGATTGGGGCGGTCATAGAAGTTTTGAGTGGCTGCCACAGTGTGGTTTTCCGGTTGGAGTTGCGGACACTCATTAGTATAATGAATATAATCTACATAGATTTCGCATACTCTTTGTGGAACTAACTGTTGGCTGTGCTGTGGTGGAGAAGGCTGGACTTGCTGAGCCTGTTGTTGACTTAGTTGCATCTGCTTCAGCAAGTTAGTCATTTCACTTAAGCTCTGAGTTATAGCAGCAGTCTCTTTGCTGGAGGATACCTCTGCAACAGCTCTTGACCGACTTTGCTTTTGCCTGTGATTTCTAGTAGATTCAGCTAAGTCGCTAATCAATTGCCATGCCTCTTTCGTAGTCTTGTACTTTTTCATAGACCCATTGCTAGCACCTTCCAATGTGGTCCTATCTTGAGATTTCATCCTCTGTGTAAAGTAGCCGAGCAACACTATCTTGTCAATCATATGGTGGGAACATGCTTCCAGAAGATTATTGAAGCGCTCCAAATATTTATAGAGAGTCTCAGATTCATCCTGAACGATCATGGACATGTCTTTCCTCAGTTTATCGGCAACCCCAGCTGGAAAGAATTTCTCCAAAAATTCTCTTCTAAGCGTATCCCAGTTGGAAACAGTTGTTCCGGGTTGAGTGTAGTACCACTCTCTTGCCTTCCCCTCAAGAGAGAATGGAAAAGCTTTTAACAGAATAGAAGTTTTGTCAGTACCATCACGCTTAACAGTAGAACAAGCAGTCTGAAAATCCCTAAGGTGCTTGATAGGATCTTGAGCAGGTAGGCCATGAAACTTGGGCATCAAGTTGAGTAGTGCAGACTTTATTTCAAAATCCACAGCCACTGCTGGGTAGTGTGCTTGGAATGGTTGTAGTGTAAAATCAGGGGCTCCTTCCTCCTGGATAGTGACTCTCCTAGGTGCTGCCATGTCACATGCACGTAAATCAACTGGATCAGTAGAGAGGGAGCTTGTTTCTTCCTTAGATGACGTTTTAGGTTCGTCCTCAGAGAGGACTAGCCGACGCTGAGCTTGCCTTATACATGAAATAGTTCTTTCAATCTCAGGGTCAAATACTGGCAAGCTTGGATCAGGAAGTGAACGCGTCATTTAACAAAAGAAACGTGCAGCTCATAGTAACAAAATAAAAAGAAAAATTGCAATTAAATAAATTCCAATCAATAAATTAGCACACTATTGCAACTCCCCGGCAACGGCGCCAAAAATTGACGTGGCGAAAATTGGCGAGTTAAGAAATTATTATAAGAGATACGTTGCAAGTACAGTCCTTAACCAGCCGAAAATCCGCTTATCAATTTAGAAAGGTTGTCACAATATTGAAATTAAAATACTGGGAGTATGAATCCCAGGTCGTCTGCCAACGAGTTGTAGAAAGATGTGCTATTTTATTAATCAGGTGTTTTCAAAAATGGTTGAGTTGATAAACAGGAAATTAAATCAAAGAATTTAGATAATTTAAATAAAAGCCTTGATTGGGAGCAGATTAGTTGGAAGCCCTATTCTTGTTGAAGTACTCTCAAGATTAATTGATAATTGAAGGTTGTTCTGCTTAGTTATCCCTTACTAGGTAAAGGAAAGTCAAGCAAGTTGGAAAGCTATTTCTAGTCACAAGTTATAATCCTCTCCCTTGGGAAGGACTAGTGTCAATGACTAGAGGATGATCCAACAATAAACCCAATTACAATTTTTCTCTTGAGTAATCCAACTCAAGGTTTCCTTTCAATCATCTCCCAATCAAGTTATGGAACTACTCACTCATCATAATTATAGACTTCACAGAATCAATGGGGAAAATAAAAGAAGACATAATAAATAATAATAAAAGGGATTAATTAAAAATAAAAATAGTTATGTATTAATAACTTGTGAAAATAATCCAATGTCAACTCTGGAGGAATTAAGAATATGGAAGAATAAATGAAAAGTAAATAACAAACTATAGTGACTAGTACCGGAGGTAGACTCTTCTCAAAAGCTAAAGCCAAAATCTTCAAAATCCTAATTATGAATGTTCAAGTGAGAAACCTAAGGGAGGAGTAAATTCAGATCTCAAAACTAAAAATTATGTGGAATGAATGTTTTTCCTTTGTCTCTGCATGTTCCCTGGCTCTAATCTGTGTTTCTGGGCCGAAGACTGGGTTGAAATGCGGCCCAGAAACTCTGCCAGTGACTTCTGAAATTCTGCAGATCGCGCACGTCACGCGGCCGCGTCGTCCACGCGTTCGCGTCACTCAGCGTTTCTCGTACCATGCGTGCACGTCGTCCATGCATTCGCGTCGTTCGTGCAGCTTCCAATCCGTGCGGTTGTGTCAGGCACGCGAGCGTATCACTGTGATTTCTTCTGTTTCGCGCGGTCGCGTCACCCATGTGATCGCATGACTTCTCGCTGGTCATCTCCTCAATTCTTTGTGTTCCTTCCATTTTTGCATAGTTCCTCTTTATTTCTTACGCCATTCCTGCCCTATGAAGCCTGAAACACATAACACACAAATCAAGGCATCGAATGGTACAAAGGAAGATAAAAATATATAACTAAAAGATCTTAGGAAGCAAGTTTTTAACCAAAGGAAATTTTTAGGAAGGAATTGTAAATACATGCAAATCATATGAATAAGTGGGTAAAAACTTGATAAAACCACACAATTAAACACAATATGAATCACAAAATAGTGGTTTATCACCGGCACTGCTACCTGATGCGTGAGCATCTTTGTTATCTTTTCCTAGTGAATTTACATTTAAATTATTAAGTTTAATCAAGAATTAATTGTTTTTTAGCCACTATAGATGCTACTTTTAGTCTTGTGCAATTCTGTTTATTTTAAGTAGCATTCAGCTGGATTTGATGGAGTTTTTGCAGCACAAGAATTGAAGTAGATGACAGCGAGGAGCAACGCGTGCGCATACCTGACGCGTGCACGTGATTTGGAGTTTTCCATGGCAACGCGTGCGCGTGCCTGACGCGTACGCGTGAAAAGCGAAGCTGCACAGCGACGCGTGCGCGTACTTGACGCGTACGCGTGACACGCAGAATAGACCATCGATGCGTACGTGTGACTGACGCGTACGCGTGACATGCGCCACGTGCAGAAAACGCAGAAAACGCTGATGGCGATTTCTGGGCCCCATTTTGGCACTCAAGTAAGGTGCAGCTCTCTGCCAAGTTAGGCATGGATCTAGTGAAGCCAAGTAGTCCCCACATTACAAGGCGTGGATTATTTAATTGATTCTGATTCAAATTTGAATTTGAAAATAGAAAAAGATATTATCTTAATTTTAGATATTAGATATTAAAATTAATTAGGATTAGTTATAAAAAGGAGAAACTTTTCTTCTTTAGGGGGATTCCGGAGGATTCCATTAGGGAATTTTATTCCAATTAATATTCTGTACTTCAGAGTTTACCTGAATCCTAGTTTTCTTCTCTGAGTCATGAGCAACTAAACCTCCATTGTTAAGGTTATGAGCTCTGTCTATTGTATGGATTGATACTATTATTTTCTATTTTAATTCATATTTTGATTTATATTTTAATAATTATTTTCGTTCTTTATTTTATGAATTTCGGTGGAACGGAAGTATGACCCATGTTATAATTGAGCTATTGTATAACTTGGAAAAGCTCTTTACTTGAACAACAGCTTGAAAACAATTTCTCCTAAATTTTAATTATTTGGATTTAACGGGATACGTGACATATAATCCTCTTATTTTTTGATAATTAAAATTTTTGTGGCATACAAACTGGAATTTGATCATCACCCTCTAATAGGAATTAATTGACCAAGGAATTGGCAGTTAATGAATTTTAGAGGAGACTAGAAAGGTCTAAGGAATTAGGGTCTAGTCACATATAGTTTGTCATGAATTAAATCTTGCATGATTAAAATATAGTTAATAAGAAAAGTCAATCCGGAAAATAGACAACTCTGAAGCCTTAACTATTTTCTCCCATATTTTATTCCCAACTTATTCACCTGCTGTCTTCAAACTCTTAATTTACTATTTAATGCTCTTTGAACATCCAACACTCTTTTCTGTTTGCCTAACTAAGTGGTTTAACCAACCATTGTTGCTTGATCCATCAATCCTCGTGGGATCGACCCTCACTCACCTGAGGTATTACTTGGTACGACCCAATGCACTTGCCGGTTAGTCTGTGGCTTATAAGTTACCGCATCAAATTTTTGGCGCTGTTGCCGGGGATTGACTGTGATTAACAACTTTCAGTTGTTTGATTGCTTAGATTAGGTGTTTTAGTTTTAATTTAATTTAAATTTTATTTAAAAATTTTTTGAAAAAAAATTCTGTTCTGTCTTCTTTGCTTTTCTGTTTACCACATGGTGCGTTTAATTCTGTTTGGTGTTTTGTGCTAAGGAAAAACAATAGAGAGAGATCACATGGGTTACTACTCACACCCAAGTAGTGATTCATATTATGGTGGATGGAGGAGCTATCCAAATTTTGGTTGGCAAAGTCAAAACCAAAGAAACTTCAATGCTCCATGTTCCAACTATCAAGAGCCACCACCTCCATATTCATATCAAGAACCACCATCTCCATATTCATACCAAGAACCACCACCTCTCTATCCATATCAAGAACCATCACCCTTTTACCCATATCAAGAGCCACCATCTCCTTATTCATACCAAGAACCATCCTCCTTTTACACTTATCATGAATCATCATCTCCTTCTTATGCATATCAAGAGCCACCATTTCCTTATTCATCTCAAATACCATCAGATCTTGAGCTTCTCATGAAAGAATTCATACATGATATAAAGATGAGTGTCAAAAATATAGAGAATTATGTGCAGTTGATTACTAAGTCCCAAGAAGAAAAACAAGCAAATTCCTTCCTAAGTGATATAATACAAGATCCTATAAAAGAAAGTGAGGAAATCAATTAAAGGAGTTCATACTCCAGTGAATTAGAGAACTTTCTACCCTCACACATGGAAGAAGAGGAAGATGCGCCAACAAAGGAGGAGGAGGCAACAACAAAGAAAGAAGATGCACAAACAAGGGAGGTTGTAAAGGATGAAAGCAATTATGGGAATCTACATTCCAATGAAGCAGAGAATGGCATAGAGGGTGAGTTTATTGAACCACCAATTCAAGAAGTTCTTAATGAAGGGTACACTCTAACCATCACACAACACCAAAATTTTGAAATCAAATAAGTGCAGGCAACCAAGAAAAGCATTTAAAAGGGGATTGTGACCAAGAAATAGAAGAAATTATCCATGAAAAAGAGAAGGTCAACAAAGAGCAATCCAACCTCTACCTCAACAAGCAAAGTGAATCAAGCTAATTACAATAAAAGAAAGCTTGTTAGGAGGACTTTATATCAAGGGGCACTAGTCTTCACCTCTTCCCCCTTGGAGTCATTTCTTTTAACCAAATGGAAGAAGAGGAAGAAAATTTAACAATCAAGTGTGAAGCTAGTGACATTAAAGAAGCGCTTGTCGGGAGGCAACCCGATAATTTCGTATCCTTAGTTATTCTCGTAGTAGTAGTTTTCTTATTTATTTGATTTTTATTAAGTTCTATCAGATCATGTAGCTATTTGAGAATATGAACTGAATATTTCAAAAAAAAATGAGCACATGGCGCGCAAGCGTCAGTGACACGTACGTGTCATATGTGTGTGCGTGAAAAATAAAAGTGAACAGAGAGTTGCGCGGGAGTGGCGAAGGAAGTGTGCCTTGCGCACAAATTGACGAGTGCGCGTCTGATAAACCACTATTTTATGGTTTATAATGTGTTTAATTGTGTGGTTTTATCATGATCTTTACCCACTTATTCATATAATTAGCATGCATTTATATTTCCTTCCTAAAATTATTACATGATTGAAAACTTACTTCCTAGAGACTTTGAATTAGGTATTTTAATTCTCCTTTATCCCATTCGTTGCCGTGATCTGTGTGTTAAGTGTTTCAGGCTTTATAGGGCATGAATGAATTGGAGATTGGAAAGGAAGCTTGCAAAAATGGAAGGAATACAAGAAATTAAAGAAATGACCAGCGAGAAGTGATGCGGCCGCATGGCTCACGCGACCGCGCGGATTGGAAAAGCATAAGTGATGCGGAGGCATGGACGACGCGCCCGCGTGGGAAAGAAAAACACCGAATGACGCGTCCGCATGAATGACGCGACCGCGTAGCGTGCGCGATCTGCAGAATTTCAGAAGTCGCTGGCAGAGTTTCTGAGCCAGATTTCAACCCAGTTTTCGGCCCAGAAACACAGACTAGAGCCAGGGAACATGCAGAAATAGAAGAGAACAATTCATTCCACATAATTTTTAGTTTTAGATCTGAATTGGCTCCTCCCCTAGGTTTTTATCACTTGACATTCATAATTAGGATTTTTGGAAGATTCTGCTTTTTAGCTTTTGATAAGAGGCCACCTCCGGTACTAGTCATCATACTTTGCTATTTACTTTTTACTTATTCTTCCATATCATTATTCTCTCTAGAGTTAACATTGGATTGTTTTCACAAGTTATTAATATAGAATAATATTTTTATTTAATCCCTTTTCATCTTTTATTTATCATGTCTTCCTTTAATTCCTTTTTATATGTTATGAGTTCTACATTCACAATGAGCGAGTTGTTCCCTAACTTGATAGGGAGTTGATTGAAAGGAACCCTTGAGTTGGGATGCTTGAAAGGATAATTATAATTGAGTTCATTGTTGGAATGCCCTCTATTCACAGACACTAATCCTTTTCAATGAGTGGATTGGGACTTGTGAACAGAAACAGCATTCCAACGTGTTTGACTCTCCCTTACCTAGTAAGGGGTAACTAAACAGAGCAACCTTCAATTATCAATTAATCTTGAGAGTACTTCAACAAGAATACGACTTCCAACTAATCTACTCCCAGTGAAGGCTTTTATTTAGAATTAATTAAATTCTCTATTTTAATTTCCTGTTTATCAACTTAACCATTTTTGAAAACACCTGATTGATAAAATAGCACATCTCTCTGCAACTCGTTGGGAGACGACCTGGGATTCATACTCCCAGTATTTTAATTTTAATCTTTGTGACAACCCTTTTTAAATTGATAAGCGGATTTTCGGCTGGTTAAGGACTGTACTTGCAACGTATTTCTATTAATAATTTCTTAACTTGCCAGTTTTCGCCACGTCAATTTTTGGCGCCGTTGCTGGGGAGTTGCAACAGTGTGCTAATTTATTGATTGATGTTTATTTTATTGCAATTTTTTCTTTTTATTTTGTCACTATGAGCTGTACGTTTCTTTCGTTAAATGACGCGTTCACTTCCTGATCCAAGCTTGCCAGTATTTGATCCTGAGATTGAAAGAACTCTTTCACATATAAGGCAAGGTCGGCGTCGGCAAGTCCTCTCTGAGGACAAACCTGAAACGTCATTTAAGGGAGAAACAAGCTCCCTCTCTACTGATCCAGTTGTTTTACGTGCAGGCGACATGGCAGCACCAAGGAGAGTCACTATCTAGGAGGAAGGTGCCCCTAATTTTACACTACAACCATTCCAGGCACACCATCTAGCAGTGGCTGTGGATTTCGAAATAAAGTCTTCGCAACTCAACTTGATGCCCAAGTTTTATGGCTTACCTGCTCAAGAGCCTATCAAGCACCTTAGGGACTTTCAGACTGCTTGTTCTACTGTTAAGGGTGATGGCACTGATGAAATCTCCATTCTGTTAAAAGCCTTCCCATTTTCTCTTGAGGAAAAGGCAAGAGAGTGGTACTACACTCAACCCGGAACAACTGTTTCCAACTGGGATACGCTCAGAAGAGAATTTTTGGAGAAATTCTTCCCAGCTGAGGTTGCTGATAAACTGAGGAAAGACATGTCCATGATCGTTCAGGATGAATCTGAAACTCTTTATGAATACTTGGAACGCTTCAATAATCTTCGAGAGGCATGTCCCCACCATATGATTGACAAGATAGTGTTGTTCGGCTACTTTACACAGGGCATGAGATCTCAAGATAGGACCACATTGGAAGGTGCTAGCAATGGGTCTATGAAAAAGTACAAGACTACGGAAGAAGCATGGCAATTGATCAGCGACTTAGCTGAATCTACTAGGAATCACAGGCAGAAACAAAGTCGGTCAAGAGCTGTTGCAGAGGTATCCACTAGCAAAGAGACTGCTGCTATAGCTCAGAGCTTATGTGAAATGACTAACTTGCTGAAGCAGATGCAACTGAATCAACAACAGCCTCAGCAAGTTCAGCCTTCTCCACCACAGCACAGCCAACAGTTGGTTCCACAAAGAGTATGCGAAATCTATGCAGATTACAGTCATTATACTGATGAGTGTCTGCAACTCCAATCAGAAGACCATACTGTGGCAGCCACTCATAACTTCTATGACCGCTCCAATCAAGGGTACAATCAAGGTGGCAGCTATAACCAAGGATGGCAGGATAACTCTAACCAAGGTTGGAGAGATAATTCTAACCAAGGTTGGAGGGACAATCACAACAGAGGAGGCAGAGATAATAATGGAAATCAGAGGTGGAATAATAATAACAACTTTAGGCAGCAGAATCAGAATTAAGCCTACAGAGCACCTCATCTTAGACAGTCTCAAGCATCTCAGCAGCCCTCTCAGATCACTTATCCCTCTTCATCTCCTAATGATGAGTTACTACAATCTATTGATTGGAGACAATAGGTCATGGAAAATAACTTTACTGCTACTCTGAATGGTCTAACTTCTACTTTACAAGCCCTTGTCTCACAGATTGGATCAATGACCAACTGCAACAACCAGTCCTCAAGCTCTGGTGGACTCCCCTCTCAACCATTACCCAATCCAAAAGGTGGTATTAACACCATCACCCTAAGGTCTGGAACCACATTGCAAGAGAGGAATCAAGAAGAGTCAAACCCACCAGAACACGCCTCAGCTGAAAAGGTAGTGGAATCAGAAGATGTTGAGGAAGAAACTGATATACAGGACATGGCTGAGGAAGAAGACACTAAGTCACAGGAAGAAGCACCATTCCTATTCCATTTTTACAACTCACAAAGAAGCCCAAGAAGCAGTTGGAACCTGATCCCAAAATGGTAGAAATATTAAAAAAGGTTGAGGTAACTGTTCCCCTTTTTTATGTCATTCAACAGGTACCTAAATATGCAAAGTTTCTAAAAGATTTGTGCATACATAAAGACAAAATTAATGAATTAGAAACTATTCTTTTAGGAAGTTCTATATCTGCTTTAATGGGAAATATACCTGAAAAATGTAGTGACCCAGGCCCATGCATGGTTAACTGTACCATTGGAGTTGTGATATTTTCTGACTGCATGTGTGATTTAGGAGCATGTGTTAGTATAATGCCCTTATCTGTATATGATGTTTTGAGGCTTCCTCCCTTAAAAAGGTCGACAGCTCGTTTTGTGTTAGCAGATAAAAGTATTATTACAGTGGCTGGAGTTGCTGAAGATGTATTAGTGGGCATTAAAGGTCTCACTTTCCCCATTGATTTTTACATCCTGGAGATGCCCCAACATGACTCAGAGAAGCCATCATCAATCCTACTCGGAAGACCTTTCTTGAAGACTTCAAAGTTCAAATTAGATGCTTTCTCAGGAACATACTCTTTTGAAATAGACGGCCGAGTAGTAAGCTTCAATCTGAATGGAGTTATGAAATACCCTCCAGAAGATCACTCTATCCTCCAGTGTGACATCATAGATGAAACCGTAGCTGAAGTTCACCTAGAGGAGTTTGAAGAGAAGTACATAAGACAAGGTCCAAGTGTGGGGACATTCCCAGAGGACAATGAAAGTACTCTACCACTGCCACCAGCTCCAGATAATTCAGAGCCTGACCATGAATAGAAGTCAGAGTTGAAACCTCTCCCTCTACACCTCAAATATGCTTACCTTGAAGACAAGCAGAAGTTTCCATTTATCATTGCACGGGACCTCACTTCTCAACAGGAAGAGCAATTACTTAGTGTGCTAAGGAGGCACAAGAAAGCAATTGGGTGGAGTTTAGCAGATATAGTAGGTATCAACCCTCACATTTGTGAGCACAAAATCTTTTTAGAAGAAGGAGCAAGACCTGTTCGTCAACCCCAAAGAAGACTGAACCCCACTATCTTAGAGGTTGTCAAGAAGGGAGTGACCAGACTACTAGAGGCAGATATTATCTACCCCATTTCAGACAGTGAATGGGTGAGCCAGTACAAGTGGTACCCAAGAAGTCCGGAGTCACTACAGTAAAGAATGAGCATGGGGAGCTCATAGCTACCAGAGTTCAGAACGCTTGGAGGGTCTGCATTGATTACAGGCGTCTCAATCAAGCCACTCGTAAGGATCACTATCCTCTTCCATTCATTGATCAAATGCTGGATCGCCTGTCAGGTAAATCACATTATTGCTTTTTAGATGGTTATACAGGATATTTCCAGATTCATATAGCTCCTGAGGATCAAGAAAAGACTACTTTTACCTGTCCTTTTGGGACCTATGCTTACAAGAGAATGCCCTTTGGCTTGTGCAATGCACCAGCTACTTTCCAAAGGTGCATGATGAGTCTTTTCTCTGATCTTATCGAGGACTGTATGGAAGTTTTTATGGACGATTTCAGCGTTTATGGTGATTCTTTTAGCCTTTGCTTAGATAGTCTATCTAGAGTATTAGATAGATGTGTCAGTACAAACCTTGTATTGAATTTCGAAAAATGTCATTTTATGGTTAAACAAGGTATTGTGCTGGGACATGTTGTATTTAATACTGGCATTTCTGTAGATCCAGCAAAGATGGATGTTATTTCTGGTTTACCTTACCCCTCTTCTGTGAGGGAAGTCCGTTCGTTCCTTGGACATGTAGGTTTTTACCGAAGATTCATCAAGGAATTTAGTAAGGTAGCACTTCTCCTATCTAGATTACTACAGAAGGATATTGAATTCGAGTTCAGTGAGGATTGTAAACAAGCGTTTGATAAGCTAAAAACCGCCTTGACTCAAGCTCCAATTGTGAGAGGACCGAACTGGAGCCAGCCATTTGAAATCATGTGTGATGCTTCCAACTATGCAGTAGGAGCGGCGCTGGCTCAGCATGAAGGTAAGGATCCTTTCGTTATTGCTTATGCGTCTAAAACTTTAGACGCCGCTCAGTCCAATTACACTACTACTGAAAAAGAGCTTCTTGCTATTGTTTTTGCTCTGGATAAATTCCGAGCCTATTTACTTGGTACGAAAGTAGTAGTGTATTCAGACCACGCAGCTCTAAAGTATTTATTAGCTAAAAAGGAATCCAAACCAAGGCTTACAGGTTGGATACTGCTACTACAAGAATTTGATTTAGAAATAAAAGATAGGAGTGGTAACCAGAATCTCGTGGCAGACCACTTGAGTCGCCTTGAGCACATTAAAGATGACTCCACTCCTATAGCTGATAATTTTCAATTTGATAACCTACAAGCAGTATCTGAGGTAATCCCTTGGTATGCACCTGTAGCTAATTATCTAGTTAGCCGCACTTTTCCTCCAAACTTTACTAAGCATCACAGAGACAAGCTGAAAAGCGAGTCTAAATATTATATATGGGATGACCCATATTTATGGATATGTGGCGTTGACCAGGTAATTAGAAGATATGTGCCTCAATCAGAATTCCAGTCCATTTTAGAGGCCTGTCACTCATCTGAGAGTGGAGGACATTTTGGCCCTCAAAGAACAGCTAGAAAAATCTTAGACTGTGGATTCTGGTGGCCTACTCTTTTTAAAGACGCTGCTGAATTTTGTAAATCTTGTTTCCCATGCCAAAAATTTGGTAATATATCCCAGAGGGATGAAATGCCTCAACAAATTATGCTTTTCTGTGAAATTTTTTATGTTTGGGGCATTGACTTCATGGGTCCATTTCCAAATTCTAATGGCCACCTCTATATACTGTTAGCTGTAGATTATGTTTCCAAATGGGTGAAAGCCATTCCTACCCATACCGATGATGCTGACACTGTTGTTTCTTTTGTGAGAAACCACATTATTTGTCGCTTTGGATCACCACGAGCAATCGTGAGTGATCAGAGCACCTATTTCTGTAACAGGAGACTAACAGGTTTACTGAAGAAGCATGGGATTATTCATAAAATTGCAACTGCCTACCATCCTCAGACTGATGGGCAAGGCGATGTGTCAAACAGAGAGATAAAGCATATTTTGCAGAAGATAGTCAAACCTCATAAAAGAGACTGGAGCACCAGGCTATAAGATGCACTCTGGGCATACAGAACAGCGTACAAGACACCCATTGGGATAAGCCCTTTTTGCTTAGTTTATGGAAAAACTTGTCAACTTCCAGTTGAAGTAGAGCACAAAGCTTTTTGGGCAGTAAAGGAGTGCAAAATGGGAATTGAGAAAGCCAGAGCTGAACGGAAATTACAACTCCAAGAACTAGAAAGCCTTCGCCTAGAAGCTTATGAGAACTCAAGACTATACAAGGAGAAGATGAAGGCTATACATGATCAGCACATCAAGAGGAAAGAATTCCAACCTGGAGATTTAGTCCTCCTTTACAAATCTCGACTGAGGCTCATGCCAGGCAAGTTGAGATCAAGATGGGAAGGTCCATACAGAATAGAGAAAGCTGAACCGTACGGAGTTTATCACCTAAGTCACCCTTCTAGCTCCGAACTTATCAAGGTTAATGGACATCGCTTAAATCTGTACCATGGCGAGAAGATGAAGAAAAACAAGGGGCTTGAGATCTTCCTCTTGGAAGATCCCCACATAGCCGAAGACTGAGCTAGTGGAGCGTCCAACTTACGGATGTTAAAGCAAAGTGCTAAGTGGGAGACAACCCACCATGGTATGATCGTTCCTTTCTTTGTTTTTATTTTCATATTCAATAACTCTTCTCTTTCTTAGTACATTTCGTGCATCTACATTTACATGCTTAAAAAAAATTAAAAATTAAAAAATTACGTGACGCGACCGCATCATTGACGCGTACGCGTCGCAGGTGGTTTAGAAAGATTAAGAAACGAACAGAGAGTCACGCAGGAGCGTGGCTGGAGGCGTGCCATTGGCACAAATCACCCCACACGATCGCATCACCAACGCGTCCGCGTCTAATAGGAACATTGGCCTCCCACACGATCGCGTCACTCACACGGCCGCGTGCCCTTGAATTCGACGTAAAATGGGTGCACGACCAAAAGTTGTGCTAGAGTGGTGCTGGCTTGGCGCTGAACGCCCAATTCTTTCCACGTGGACGCATGGCTCACGCGTCCGCGTCATAGCCTTTTAATGACCACCCACGCGATCGTATGACCCACGCGATCGCGTGACCCTAGACTTGGCAAAAATAATATTTCAAACAGAAAGTTGTGCGAGTGCGAGGCCACCCTCGCGCCAGTAGCATCAAACGGGTCACGCGACCGCGTGACCGACGCGACCGCGTGACCGACGCGACCGCGTCAATCAGTATAAGCGCAAGTCATGCGACCGCGTACCCTACGCGGCCACGTCACCTGCGCCGCACAGCGCCCCTGATTTGCCAACTATCTTATCTTTCTTTTCTCCAAATCCTATTTTCTCTTCTTCCTTCTTCCTTCTCACTCACACACACACACTCTCTCTCTCTCTCTCTCTCTCTCTCTCCCTCTCACCCCCATTAACAAGGTTTCCTTTTCTTCTTCTCCCCTTACTTTTCTATTATTCTTCTTAATTTTATATGTTATTTTCTTTTCTTCTCTTTTCCTATTACTTTCACTGTCCATATTTTCTTCCCCTTTTCTTTTCTTCTTTCTTTTAATTGGTGATGGAATTTATTTGGGTCATTATTTTGCTTGTGAATTGTTAAAAATATTGTTTTACAATTATATATTTCTTTTAGGGTTGCTTGCATGTTTAATCTAATACTTTCCATACCTTAGTTACCATGCATGCTATGTGTTTGTGAAAAAGCCCATATGGCATCATGCACTTTTCTACATTATTCTATTCTACTATTTAATGCCTGCTTTTCACAAATTCCCTTTATTATTATATTAAGTGAATTTAATTGTCAATACAAATGTGATAGTTTGTTATGAAGTGATGCTTGATCTATGCTACTCATGCCCTTGCCGGCATGCCAATAAACATCTTGCATCTACTTACCCTTTAATGCACTTATTTTATTCCCTTTGATGAACTTTTCACATGTTGTCATGACCATGTGTTCCCTTCATTCATCTTTACTATGCATTGACTATCACTCACTCAACCCTCTTCCTTGCTTTATCTCTTTAAATTTAATTTACTTTCTCTTCCCTTTTTTAGAATGGCCACTAAGAAAGGCAAAGAGAAAGCTACCCCCAAACCCATAGCAAGGAAAGGAACAAAAAGAGCATTAGTGGCAGAACCTTCTTCAACTGCAGTCAAGCCCTCAACAAAAAGAATTAAAAGGATTATAAAGGTTGATGAAAAGGAGAGAGCTTTCCCAGCAAAGGACACTGCACGATTCCCGAATCGCTACTGTGATCAGATGTTTCCTATTCTGGCAGCTCAAAATTACAACAACAAACACTTTCTCATCCTTCCGCCTCGTATTGCCGCCTTTGTTGAGCTATAAATTGCACAAAGACACTGAGGATTTTTACAGAGACAGCCACGACAGGTCAATCTTTCTTAGGTAGTTGAGTTCTACTCCAACTTCCACCTGCCAACCCTGCAGTTTGTCTATATACGTCAGAAGCAAGTCCCTATTACAGAAGAAGCCATTTAGTGAGCCTTAGATCTTCTACCTGCTCCAGAAGGATTGAACGCCTTTCAGAAAGCCGCAATTAAGCGCCAAGCATACACCTTTGACTGGGACGCTGTTCTCAGAGTTATCGCTCAACCTGGCAGCAAATGGATCTTCGGATACCATCGTTCCCATCCTAAGGGAATCACAGCTTCTGCACTTACCTTAGAGGCTCACGTATGGGCACAGATTATGTCCCATTACGTCTTTTCGAGTACTCATGAGTCCTCCTTCACCGCAGACATGGCCGTTCTACTATAGTGCATCCTCACAGACCAACCTCTTAATTTACCAAGACATATCCAGAATGCTATGGAACATGTGCATATCGTGGGCAACCTACCTTTCCCTGCCTTGGTCTCTGATCTTATCTCAGCAGCCGGAGTATCCTACAGAGCTGGAGACACCAAAGCCATTCTTCCACGGGATGATCAGTATGTCCCTAACGGGAGATATCTCAGGCCACAACTTGCCACTACCAGCCAGTCCACAGAGGATGTTGTAGCTCCTCCACCATCTACTAGTCAGCTGCTGCACCAAATACTGAAGCGATTAGACCAACAAGAAAAGAAAGCAAAGCTCCGAGAGTGCCGCAACCACCTCCATTTCAAACACCTCAAGGAGCTACTTACAGGAAATCACAGACCCGATGACGATCCAGGCACTCCAGACTCCACTTCTTTCACCAGCACAGGGAGCCACGACGGTCCCGACTGTAGTGACACTGCCACCAGCCCACCACTGCTCCTGACAGATGGCACCGAAGACGGTGCAAATCCTTAAGTGTGGGGAGGTCGGTCAGTACCTGACTTTCGGAGGTAATTTTTCTTCCCTAAACACCAATAAATTAGGATATTTAGTTAGTTTTTCTTTCTTTGAATAGGATAAATTACATAGTAATAGATTAGTTGCATGCATGTTCTACTTGATTGAAAAGACAATAATTTTCTTCTAAAACTCTATCTTTGGAACAAAATTTCACTAATTTTAATTAAAACTATTATGTTAAATTTGCTTGAAGTTGTATTTGGAACATGATTTTTAAAGCTAAAGAACACACAACCTGTGGAATTGAGCTTTTATGCATGGTTACATTATTTAACCATATTTGTTTTATTCTTGTGTGTTTACTTCTCTATGATTGTAACCTATATTTTGTTCCATCCTATATGTCCAATGTTTAATATACTTATATGCTGCATATGATTGAGGCCATTAATTGTTTAGCTCACTTATCCAAATTAAGCCTACCCTTTCAATTACCTTTGTTAGCCACTTTGAGCCTTTAAATCCCATTTGTTCTATAATCTACCACATTACTAGCCTTAAACGGAAAAACAATTATATACCCCAATTTGAATCTTTGGTTAGCTTAAGATAGAATTGTGTGTGCTAATTAAGTATGGGAAATTGTGGGAACAAAAGATAATAAGGGGATATGTCATGATAACATAATGAGAATTCGGACACCTACTCATGTGAAACTATGAAAATAAAAAATCCATGTGCATTGATAAGCTATGTTTAAAAAAAAATATTCAATAAATAAATAAGGAGACAAAATTACCCCAATATTGAGTTAAGAATTCAAAGGTCAATGCATGTATGATAGAATTAAAATAAACAGTTGATACATGAGTATGGAATGTGAAAGAGAATTCTGGGTAGCTAGGTATAAACTCCATAGTTATATAAAATATATAGGTTATGTTAGAGTTTGAGTTAATTAAAGATTCAATTTATAAGCTCACTTAACTATATATGTATCCTTACCCTTACCTTGGCCCCGTTACAACCTTGAAAAGACCTCATGATGTTGCATTGGTATATTAAATATTGTTGATTGATTAGGAAAAGAACAAAATTTAGGGAGCATGATTAGAGAAGGATAGAGTGTTTACCCTATACACTGGAGAGATTAGAATATACATACATCATCAGTGAGGGTTCAATGCTTAAAATTCTATGTTTTCTGCTTTCATGAGCTACCTTCTTACATTTTTATCTGTTCTTACTGTATGAGAATTGAATTAGTGGAGCTTGATTTGTAATTGTTTTGAAGAGCTTATTTATTCTTGATCAAGTGGACAAGAATCATATAGTTGCATTCACATATATAAGTTGCATTGCATTACATGAGTTTTTACATGTTCCTACTCATTTATTTTATCTCCTTCAACTAAACATGAGGACATGCTAATGTTTAAGTGTGGAGAGGTTGATAAACCACTATTTTATGGTTTATAATGTGTTTAATTGTGTGGTTTTATCATGATCTTTACCCACTTATTCATATAATTAGCATGCATTTATATTTCCTTCCTAAAATTATTACATGATTGAAAACTTACTTCCTAGAGACTTTTAATTAGGTATTTTAATTCTCCTTTATCCCATTCAATGTCGTGATCTGTGTGTTAAGTGTTTCAGGCTTTATAGGGCATGAATGAATTGGAGATTGGAAAGGAAATTTGCAAAAATGGAAGGAATACAAGAAATTAAGGAGATGACCAGTGAGAAGTGACGCGGCCGCATGGCTCACGCGACCGCACGGATTGTAAAAGCATAAGTGACGCGGAGGCATGGACGACGCGCCTGTGTGGGAAAGCAAAACGCCGAATGACGCGTCCGCATGAATGACGCGACCGCGTGGCGTGCGCGATCTGCAGAATTTCAGAAGTCGCTGGCAGAGTTTCTGGGCCGGATTTCAACCCAGTTTTCGACCCAGAAACACAGACTAGAGCCAGGGAACATGCAGAAACAGAAGAGAACAATTCATTCCACATAATTTTTAGTTTTAGATCTGAATTGGCTCCTCCCCTAGGTTTTTATCACTTGACATTCATAATTAGGATTTTTGGAAGATTCTGCTTTTTAGCTTTTGAGAAGAGGCCACCTCCGGTACTAGTCATCATACTTTGCTATTTACTTTTTACTTATTCTTCCATATCATTATTCTCTCTAGAGTTGACATTGGATTGTTTTCACAAGTTATTAATATAGAATAATATTTTTATTTAATCCCTTTTCATCTTTTATTTATCATGTCTTCCTTTAATTCCTTTTTATATGTTATGAGTTCTACGTTCACAACGAGCGAGTAGTTCCCTAACTTGATGGGGAGTTGATTGAAAGGAACCCTTGAGTTGGGATGCTTGAAAGGATAATTATAATTGGGTTCATTGTTGGAATGCCCTCTATTCACAGACACTAATCCTTTTTAATGAGCGGATTGGGACTTGTGAATAGAAACAACATTCCAACGTGTTTGACTCTCCCTTACCTAGTAAAGGGTAACTAAACAGAGCAACCTTCAATTATCAATTAATCTTGAGAGTACTTCAACAAGAATAGGACTTCCAACTAATCTACTCCCAGTGAAGGCTTTTATTTAGAATTAATTAAATTCTCTATTTTAATTTCCTGTTTATCAACTCAACCATTTTTGAAAACACCTGATTGATAAAATAGTACATCTCTCTACAACTCGTTGGGAGACGACCTGGGATTCATACTCCCAGTATTTTAATTTTAATCTTTGTGACAACCCTTTTTAAATTGATAAGCGGATTTTCGGCTGGTTAAGGACTGTACTTGCAACGTATTTCTATTAATAATTTCTTAACTTGCCAGTTTCTGCCACGTCAGCGTCCATTGTGAATTTGGTACTCCATGTGTACGCGTCAAGCACGCGCACGTGTGTATGAGTAAAATCGGCGTAAAAGGTGTTTAGCCAGAGAGTTATGCTGGTGTGGGGCTGGAACTATGCTGGGCGCACAAGCCCTACCACGCGGACGCGTCCCTGACGCATTTGTGTCATTTTCCCATCATGGCCTTCCACGCGTACGCGTCATTTGAAGTTCGTGCGATCCACGCATACGCGTGCCTCACGCGTACGCGTTGCATGCGATGCCCAATCGAACCACCTCAGTGCCTGATTTCAAATCATCCACCTCCCAAATCCTCTTTCTCTCTTGTTCTTTTATTTTTTTCTTCTTCGTTCATCATATTAATTTCTTTTATGTCTTTCTCTATTTGTAGTTTTTCTTTGCTTGAGGACAAGCAAACTTTTAAGTTTGGTTTTGATACTTCGCTTATAGCTTTTGTGTCTAGCACCAAAGGGAGAAGAATGTTCTTCTTGAAGGAATGAGATGACCACCAGCATAACTGAGGTGGTTGAGTTCCTTTCATTCTATTTCTCTTCCGTTCTTATTGTGTTGTCTTCTGTTTTCTGTTGCTTTGATTGCTTGCATGATCTTTAGTACTTTTGGTTAAAAAAAATTTGTCTCATGTATTGTTCACTAAAGCTTGAATTCAAAAAAAGAAGTGATGTATTGCATAAGAAATTGAGTTATATTTAAGAGTAGTCTTATTTACTTAAATGTGGTGGTATTATTTGTGATTTTGAATGCATGACATGAACAGTGCATATTTGAATTTGAATCAAAGGATGTTGATGTATAAGGAACAGGAATTTAGAGAATTATTATTACTTCTGTGAAACAAACAAAAATTTAATCCTTGAAGGAAAAGAAACAGCAAAAGAAAAAGAAACTATAAAAGCAAGTTCTAAGGCTCTGAGTATCAATGAATAGGGAGGTCAGACATGATTAAAAGCTCAAAGAGTTGTTTCCCTAGTCATATGCTTGTGGTGTGATTGTGTCAAGTAATCCTTGAGACAGAACATTTAGAGTCGAGACCAAGTGCGTTTAACAGAGTATGCCAAAGGCTTTGAGCACCACTGTCTGGGAGTAAATGAAAGAAAAATCAGAACTTAAAGAGAGTTCCCCAGTTAAGTGCTTGTGGTTTTTTCTGGGTCAAGTAACCCTTGAGACAAAACATTTAAAGTCACAGCTAGGCTCAAAGTACAAAGCACCAAAGAAAAATAAATTAAAGAAAATCATACTGTGTTCAAGGATTAAACTGGAGTATAAAGATCAGAGAATTCATAATATGATTTGGATTCTAATTCCGAATGACACTGACATTCCTATGATTCAAAGGAGAGTGAGATGCCAAAACTGTTCAAAATTACAATGAATAAATCCCATTTTAAAAAGAGATATGAGCTTAATCGAACTCTCATTCTCATGCAAATTCACATCCTAAGACTATGTTAGTTTTGGTTGCTTGAGGACAAGCAACAATTCAAGTTTGGTGTTGTGATGCGTGAGCATCTTTGTTATCTTTTCCTAGTGAATTTACATTTAAATTGTTAAGTTTAATCAAGAATTAATTGTCTTTTAGCCACTATGGATGCTACTTTGAGTCTTGTGCAATTCTGTTTATTTTAGGAAGCATTCAGCTGGATTTGATGGAGTTTCTGAAGCACAATAATTGAAGGAGATGACATCGAGGAGCGATGATAGCGCGTATGATGAGAGGATAATTTATACGCTTTTTGGCATTATTTTTAGGTAGTTTTTAGTAGGATCTAGCTACTTTTGGGATGTTTTTATTAGTTTTTATGCAAAATTCACATTTCTGGACTTTACTATGAGTTTGTGTATGTTTCTGTGATTTTAGATATTTTCTGGCTGAAATTGAGGGACCTGAGCAAAAATCTGATTCAGAGGCTGACAAAGGACTGCAGATGCTGTTGGATTCTGACCTCCCTGCACTCGAAGTGGATTTTCTGGAGCAACAGAACGCCAAATGGCGCGCTCTCAATTGCGTTGGAAATTAGACATTCAGAGCTTTCCAGCAAAATATAATAGTTTATACTTTGCTCGAGTTTTGACGATACAAACTGGCGTTCAAATGCCCTTTCTCTACCCTATTCTGAAGTCAAAATGCCAGAACTGGCATAAAAGCTGGAGTTAAACGTCCAAACTGGCACCAAAGCTGGCATTTAACTCCAAGAAAAGCCTCTACACGTGTGAAGCTCAATGCTCAGCACAAGCACACACCAAGTGGGCCCGGAAGTGGATTTCTGCATCATTTACCTATTTATGTAAACCCTAGTAGCTAGTTTCATTATAAATAGGACCTCTTACTATTGTATTTTCATCTTTTGATAATCTTTTGATCTCTTGATCACATTTTGGGGGCTGGCCTCATGGCCATGCCTGGACCATTATCACTTATGTATTTTCAACAGTGGAGTTTCTACACACCATAGATTAAGGTGTGGAGCTCTGCTGTTCCTCGAGTATTAATGTAAAGTACTATTGTTCTTCTATTCAATTCATGCTTATTCTTGTTCTAAGATATTCACTTGCACTTCAATCTGATGAATGTGATGATCCATGACACTCATCATCATTCTCACCTATGAACGCATGCCTGACAACCACTTCCGTTCTACATAAGATTGAGCGTGTATCTCTTGGATTCCTGGTCCACGATGCATAGTTGCCTCGCCTGACAACTGAGCCTTCCATTCCATGAGATCAGAGTCTTCGTGGTATAAGCTAGAATTATTGGTGGCCATTCCTGAGATCTGGAAAGTCTAAACCTTGTCTGTGGTATTCCGAGTAGGATCTGGGAAGGGATGACTGTGACGAGCTTCAAACTCGCGACTGTAGAGCGTAGTGACAGATGCAAAAGGATAGTAAATCCTATTCCTACACGATCGAGAACCAACAGCTGATTAGCCATGCAGAAAACTGTAGAGGACCTTTTTCACTGAGAGGATGGGAGGTAGCCATTGACGCCGGTGAAACCCAACATACAGCTTGCCATGGAAAGGAGTATGAAGGATTAGATGAAGGCAGTAGGAAAGCAGAGATTCAAGAGGGACGAAGCATCTCCATACGCTTATCTGAAATTCCCACCAATGATTTACATAAGTATTTCTATCTTTATTTTCTGTTTATTTATCTTTTAATTATTAAAACTCCATAACCATTTGAATCCGCCTGACTGAGATTTACAAGGTGACCATAGCTTGCTTCAAGCTGACAATCTCCGTGGGATCGACCCTTACTCATGTAAGGTATTACTTGGACAACCCAGTGCACTTGCTGGTTAGTTGTGCGACGTTGTGAAAAAGGGTTGAGATTACAATTGTGCGTACAAGTTGTTGGCGCCATTGTGTATCACAATTTCATGCATCATGTTCTTGGCACCGTTGTCGAGGATTGTTCGAGTTTGGATAACTGACGGTTCATCTTGTTGCTCAGATTAGGTAATTTTCCTTTATTTTGTTTTCAAAAAGTTCTTAAGAACCTTTCAAAATATTTTTCTTTTTTTTTTCGTTTTTCCAAAAATGATTTTTGAAAAACCTAAAAAATTCATAAAATCATAAAAACTCAAATATATTTCATGGTTCTTGTTTGAATCTAAGGCCAAATATTAAGTTTGGTGTCAATTGCATGATTTTAATTGTCTTGCAATTTTCGAAACACATACATTGTGTTCTTGATGATCTTCAAGTCGTTCTTGATGAATCGCCTTGTTTGATCTTCATGATTTATTGATTTGCATTGCCTGATGTTCTACATATGCATTCTTGCATTCATATGGCCCAAACATGAGAAAGGTCTAAGTTTGGTGTCCTCCATGTTTTCTTTCATTAAGAAAACTAAGTTCTTAATGTTCATCTTGATCTTCAAGATTGTTCTTGGTGTTCATCTTGACGTTCATAATGTTCTTGCATATATCTTGTGTTTTGATCCAAGAATTATATGTTTTGACTCATTTTGTTGTTTTTCAAAATTGAAAACATATCTTCTTGTTAAAGAATTTAGCAAAATGAAGATCCAAGAACATAAAGCAGAGGAATTACAGAGAAAAAGCTGGGCGTTCAAAACGCCAAATGAAGAAGGAAAATTGGCATTTAAACGCCAGCCAGGATACCTGACTGAGCGTTTAAATGCCCAAACCATGCAGCAATTGGGCGTTAAACGCCCAAAATATGCAGCTCCTGGGCGTTTAACGCTAGGATGATACAAGGAGAGGAATTTTGTTTTCAAATAAAATCTTTTTCAAATCTTCATATTTTTTTAAAAAAATCAAATCTTTTTCAAATCAAATATTTTCAATCATATCTTTTTCAAAATTATATCTTTTCAATCATATCTTTTTTAAAAATTAAATCTTTTTAATTTTTATCTTTCCAATCATATCTTCAAAATTATATCTTTTTCAAATCATATCTTTTTAAAATTCTAATTTCAAAAATCTTTTTCTAACTTCTTATCTCTTTCAAATTTATTTCTTATCTTTTTCAAAAAACACCTAACCACTTTTTCACTTTTAATTTTCGAAAAACATTAACCTTTTTTCAAAATTCTTTTTTTTTTAACTAATTGTTTTGAATTTTCAATTTGATTTTCGAAAATCTCCCTCCCTTTTTCTCATTTTTTTAACACTAACATTCCTCTTCCATTGTCAATTCGGACTCACTCCTTCTTTGTGTGTTCGAATTTTGCCTTACCTCTTTCTTCTATTCTTATTTTCCTCTGACACTTTAAGGGATCTCTATACTGTGACATAGAGGATTCCATATTTTCTTTATTTTCTTCTCTTTCATATGAGCAGGAACAAAGATAAAGGCATACTTGTTGAAGCTGATCCTGAACCTGAAAGGACTCTGAAGAGGAAGCTAAGAGCAGCTAAAGCACAAAACTCTGGAGAAGACCTCATTGAAATTTTCGAAAAGGAAGCAGCAAAAGAAACAATTATGGATGAACCAAACAATAATGCAAGGAAGATGCTTGGTGATTTTACTACACTAACTTCTAACTTTTATGGAAGAAGCATCTCAATCCCTGCCATAGGAGCAAACAATTTTGAGCTAAAGCCTCAATTAGTTTCTCTACTGCAACAGAACTGCAAGTTTCATGGACCTCCATCAGAAGATCCTTATCAGTTTTTAACTGAGTTCTTGCAGATCTGTGATATTATTAAGACCAATGGAGTTGATCCTAAAGTCTACAAGCTCATGCTTTTCCTTTTTGCTGTAAAAGACAAAGCTAGAACATGGTTGGACTTACAACCCAGAGATAGCCTGGACTCTTGGGATAAGCTGGTCACGACCTTCTTGGCCAAGTTCTTTCCTCCTCAAAAGCTGAGCAAGCCTAGAATGGATGTTCAGACCTTCAGACAAAAAGATGGTGAGCCCCTTTATGAAGCTTGGAAAAGATACAAGCAGCTGACCAAAAAGTGTCCTTCTGACATGCTTTCAGAATGGACCACATTAGATATATTCTATGATGGTCTGTCTAAATTTTCCAAGATGTCACTGGACCATTCTGTAGGTGGATCTATTCACCTAAAGAAAACACCTGCAGAAGCTTAGGAACTTATTGAAATGGTTGCAAATAACCAATTCATGTATACCTCTGAAAGGAATCCTGTGAGTAATGGGACGCCTCAAAAGAGAGGAGTTCTTGAAATTGATGCTCTGAAAGCCATATTGGCTCAGAACAAAATATTGACCCAACAAGTCAATATGATCTCTCAGAGTCTGAATAGATTGCAAAATGCATCCAACAGTACTAAAGAAGCATCTTCTGAAGAAGAAGCTTATGATCCTGAGAACCCTGCAATGGCAGAGGTGAATTACATGGGTGAAGCCTTTGGCAACACCTACAATCCTTCATGGAAAAATCATCCAAATTTTTCATGGAAGGATCAACAGAAGCAATGCTTCAATAATAACAATGGTGGAAGAAACAGGTTTAGCAATAGCAAACCTTTCCATCATAGTCTCAGCAACAGACAGAACATTCTGAGCATAATCTTTCTAGCTTAGCAAATATAGTCTCTGATCTATCTAAGGCCACTCTTAGTTTCATGACTAAAACAAGATCCTCCATTAGAAATTTGGAGGCAAAAGTGGGCCAGCTGAGTAAAAGGGTTACTGAAACTCCTCCTAGCACTCTCCCAAGCATTACAAAAGAGAATCCCAAAGGAGAGTGCAAGGCCATTGATATAATCAACATGGCCGAAACCTTAGAGGAGGAGGAGGATGTGAATCCCAATGAGGAAGACCTCACGGGACATCCAATGGTCAGTAAGGAATACCATAATGAGGAACCAAAAGAATCTGAGACTCATACAAAGACCATAGAGATTCTCTTGGACCTCTTTTTACCATTCATGAGCTCTGATGACTATTCATCTTCTGAAGAGGATGAAGACATTGTTGAAGGGCAAGTTGCCCAATATTTATGAGCAATCATGAAGCTGAATGCCAAGCTGTTTGGTAATGAGACTTGGGAGGATGAACCTCCATTGCTCACCAATGAACTGAATACATTGGTTCAGTAAACTTTACCTCAAAAGAAACAGGATCCTGGTAAATTCTTAATACCTTGTACCATAGGCACCATGACCTTTGAAAAAGCTCTGTGTGACCTGGGGTCAGGAATAAACATGATGCCTCTCTCTGTAATAGAGAGACTGGGAATTTATGAGGTACAGGCTGCCAAATTCTTATTGGAGATGGCAGATAAATCTATGAAAAAGGCTTATAGACTAGTAGAGGACGTGCTAGTGAAGGTTGAAGGCCTTTACTTCCCTACTGATTTCATAATCCTAGACACTAAGAGGGATGAGGATGAATCCATCATCCTTGGAAGACCCTTTCTAGCCACAGCAAGAGCTGTGATTGATGTTGACAGAGGAGAGTTGATTCTTCATGTGAATGAAGAATGCCTTGTAGTAAAGACTCAAGGTTCTCCATCTATAACCATGAAGAGTAAGCATGAAGAGCTTCTCCCAATACAGAGTCAAACAGAGCCCCCACATTCAAACTCTAAGTTTGGTGTTGGGAGACCACAGCCAAACTCAAAGTTTGGTGTTGAGATATCTCAATCACACTCTGATCATCTGTGAGGCTCCATGAGAGCTCACTGTCAAGTTATTGACATTAAAGAAGCGCTTATTGGGAGGCAACTCAATTTTATTTTAATTTTATCTATATTATTTTGTTTTCATTTAGGTTGATGATCATCTGAAGTCACAAAGACAATTACAAAAATAAAGAAAAAATTCAAAAGCAGCATGGAAAACAGCACACCTTAGAGGAAGGATTTACTGGTGTTTAAATGCGAGTAAGGGCAGCAAAATGGGCGTTTAAACGTCCAATCTGGCACCTTTCTGGGCGTTTAAACGCCAGAATAGGGCACCAGACTGGCGTTTAAATGCCAAAACAGGACAATAAACTGGCGTTTAGACGCTAGAACAGGGAGAAAACCTGGCGTTTAAACGCCAGAACAAGGCAACAGACTGGCGTTTAAACGCCAGAATTGCACTCTAAGGTATTGTGAATGCCCAATTGGAGCAGGGATAAAGAATTCCTTGGCCTTTCAAGATCTGTGGACCCCACAGGATCCCCACCAACCTCAACTCACTCTCTCTCCTCTTCACACCTTTCTACATCACTCTTCCCCAAATACCCTTCACCAATCACCTCCATATCTCTTCCCCAAATACCCCCCTTCACTCCTTCATTTTCATACATCACAACCACCTTCTTCTACCCTTGGCCGAACCCTATACACCCTCCATCTCCTCTATTTTTTTCTTCTTCTACATCTTTCCTTCTTCTTTTACTCGAGGACGAGCAAATATTTTAAGTTTGGTGTGGTAAAAGCATTGCTTTTTGTTTTTCCATAACCATTTATGGCACCAAAGGCCGGAGAATCCTCTAGAAAGAGGAAAGGGAAGACAAAAGCTTACACCTCCGAGTCATGGGAGATGGAGAGATTCATCTCAATGGTCCATATCTCAGTAGTAGAGCATTTGACTGCACAACTAGAGAGCCCATTCATGGCACTCAACAAGAGCATGAGGAAGTTCCTCATCAAGAACTCCCTGAGATGCCTCAAGGGATACATTTTCCTCCACACAACCGTTGGGAGCAATTAAGGATGGAGCAACAAAGGTAAGGAAGAGACATTGAGGAGCTTAAGCACTCCATAGGATTTTCAAGAGGAAGACACCCCCCTCACTAAGGTGGACACATTCCTTAATCTCCTTGTCTATTTATTTTTCTGTTTTATGCTGTATGTTCTATCTATGTTTGTGTCTTCACTACATGATCATTAGTGTCTAGTGTCTCTGCCTTAAAGCTATATGAATCCTTCACCTCTCTTAAATGAAAAATGTGCTTAAATATAAAAGAACAAGAAGTACTTGGATTTCAAATTTTATCTTGAAACTAGTTTAATTATTTTGATGTGGTGGCAATACTTTTTGTTCTCTGAATGAATGCTTGAACAGTGCATATTTTTTATCTTGTTGTTTATGAATGTTAAAGTTTTTGGCTCTTGAAAGAATGATGAATAAAGAGAAATGTTATTGATAATATGAAAAATCATGAAATTGGTTCTTGAAGCAAGAAAAAGCAGTGAAAAAAATGGCGAAAAAAAAAGAAAGAGAAAAGAAAAAGAAAAAGCAAGCAGAAAAAGCCAATAGCCCTTAAAACCAAAAGGCAAGGCTAAAGAGGATCCAAGGCTTTTAGCATTAATGGATAGGAGGGCCAAAGGAAATAAAATCCAGGCCTAAGCGGCTAAATCAAGCTGTCCCTAACCATATGCTTGTGGCATGCAGGTCCAAGTGAAAAACTTGAGACTGAGTGGTTAAAGTCGTGATCCAAAGCAAAAAGTGTGTGCTTAAGAACTCTGGATACCTCTAACTGGGGACTTTAGCAAAGCTGAGTCACAATCTGAAAAGGTTCACCCAACTATGTGTCTATGGCACTTATGTATCCGGTGGCAATACTGGAAAACAAAGTGCTTAGGGTCACGGCCAAGACTCATAAAGTAGCTGTGTTCAAGAATCAACATACTTAACTAGGAGAATCAATAACACTATCTAAAATTCTAAGTTCATATAGATGCCAATCATTCTAAACTTCAAAGGAAAAGTGAGATGCCCAAACTGTTCAGAAGCAAAAAGCTACAAGCCCCGCTCATCTAATTAGGATTAAGTTTCATTGATACTGTGGGATTCATTGTATATTCTCTTCTTTTTATCCTATTTTTTTTCAGTTGCTTGGGGACAAGCAAAAATTTAAATTTGGTGTTGTGATGAGCGGATAATTTATACGCTTTTGGCATTATTTTTAGGTAGTTTTTAGTAGGATCTAGCTACTTTTTGGGGATGTTTTTATTAGTTTTTATGAAAAATTTACATTTCTGGACTTTACTATGAGTTTGTGTGTTTTTCTGTGATTTCAGGTATTTTCTGGCTGAAATTGAGGGACCTGAGCAAAAATCTGATTCAGAGGCTGACAAAGGACTGCAGATGCTGTTGGATTCTGACCTCCCTGCACTCGAAGTGGATTTTCTGGAGCTACAGAACTCCAAATGGCATGCTCTCAATTGTGTTAGAAGGTAGACATCCAGAGCTTTCCAGAAATATATAATAGTTCATACTTTGCTTGAGTTTTGATGATGAAAACTGGCGTTCAAACGCCCCTTCTCTGCCCTATTCTGAAGTCAAAACGCCAAAACTGGCATAAAAGCTGGAGTTAAACGCCCAAACTGGCACCAAAGCTGGCGTTTAACTCCAAGAGAAGCCTCTACACGTGTGAAGCTCAATGCTCAGCCCAAACACACGCCAAGTGGGCCCAGAACTGGATTTCTGCATCATTTACCTATTTTTGTAAACCCTAATAGCTAGTTTCATTATAAATAGGACCTCTTACTATTGTATTTTCATCTTTTAATCATCTTTTGATCTCTTGATCACATTTTGGGGGCTGGCCTCATGGCCATGCCTGGACCATTATCACTTATGTATTTTCAACGGTGGAGTTTTTACACACCATAGATTAAGGTGTGGAGCTCTGCTATTCCTCAAGTATTAATGCAAAGTACTATTGTTCTTCTATTCAATTCATGCTTATTCTTGTTCTAAGATATTCACTCGCACTTCAACCTGATGAATGTGATGATCCGTAACACTCATCATCATTCTCACCTATGAACGCGTGCCTGACAACCACTTATGTTCTACATAAGATTGAGCGTGTATCTCTTGGATTCCTGGTCCACGATGCATGGTTGCCTCGCCTGACAACTGAGCCTTCCATTCCGTGAGATCAGAGTCTTCGTGGTATAAGCTAGAATTATTGGCGGCCATTCCTGATATTCGGAAAGTCTAAACCTTGTGTGTAGTATTCTGAGTAGGATCTGGGAAGGGATGACTGTGACGAGCTTCAAACTCGCGACTGTAGAGCGTAGTGACAGACGCAAAAGGATAGTAAATCCTATTCCTACACGATCGAGAACCAACAGCTGATTAGCCATGCAAGAAACCGTAGAGTACCTTTTTCACTGAGAGGATGGGAGGTAGCCATTGACGCCGGTGAAACCCAACATACAGCTTGCCATGGAAAGGAGTATGAAGGATTAGATGAAGGCAGTAGGAAAGCAGAGATTCAAGAGGGACGAAGCATCTCCATACGCTTATCTGAAATTCCCACCAATGATTTACATAAGTATTTCTATCTTTATTTTCTGTTTATTTATCTTTTAATTATTAAAACTCCATAACCATTTGAATCCGCCTGACTGAGATTTACAAGGTGACCATAGCTTGCTTCAAGCCGACAATCTCTGTGGGATCGACCCTTACTCACATAAGGTATTACTTGGACGACCCAGTGCACTTGCTGGTTAGTTGTGCGAAGTTTTGAAAAAGAGTTGAGATTACAATTGTGCGTACAAGTTGTTGGCGCCATTGTGTATCACAATTTTGTGCACCAGCGTACCTAACGCGTGCGCGTGATTTGGAGCTTTTCATGGCGACGCGTGTGCATGCCTGACACGTACGCGTGAAAAGTGAAGCTGCACAACGATGCGTGCACGTACTTGACACGTACGCGTGACACGCAGAATAGACCATCGACGCGTACGCATTAGTCACGCGTACGCATGACAAGCGCCACGTGCAGAAAACGCAGAAAACACTGGGGGCGATTTCTAGGCCCCATTTTAGCACTCAAGTAAGGCGCAACCCTCTGCCAAGTTAGGCGCAGATCCAGTGAAGCCAAGTGGTCCCCACGTTACAAGGTGTGGATTATTTAATTGATTCTGATTCAAATTTGAATTTGAAAATAGGAAAAAATATTATCTTAATTTTAGATATTAGATTTTAAAATTAATTAGGATTAGTTATAAAAAGGAGAAACTTTTCTTCTTTAGGGGGATTCCGGGGGATTCCATTAGGGAATTCTATTCCAATTAACATTCCGTACTTCAGAGTTTACCCGAATCCTAGTTTTCTTCTCTGAGTCATGAGCAACTAAACCTCCATTGTTAAGGTTAGGAGCTCTGTCTATTGTATGGATTGATACTATTATTTTATATTTTAATTCATGTTTTGATTTATATTTCAATAATTATTTTCGTTCTTTATTTTATGAATTTGGGTGGAACGGAAGTATGACCCATGTTCTAATTGAGTTCTTGTATAACTTGGAAAAGCTTTTTACTTGAACAACAGCTTGAAAACAATTTCTCCTAAATTTTAATTATTTGGATTTAACGGGATACGTGACATATAATCCTCTTATTTTTGGATAATTAGAATTTTTGTGGCATACAAACTGGAATTTGATCATCACCCTCTAATTGGATTTAATTGACCAAGGAATTGGTAGTTAATGAATTTTAGAGGAGACTAGAAAGGTCCAAGGAATTAGGGTCTAGTCACATATAGTTTGCCATGAATTAAATCTTGCATGATTAAAATATAGTTAATAAGAAAACTCAATCCGGAAAATAGACAACTCTGAAGCCTTAACTATTTTCTCCCATATTTTATTCCCAACTTATTCACCTGATGTCTTCAAACTCTTAATTTACTGTTTAATGCTCTTTGAACATCCAACACTCTTTTCTGTTTGCCTAACTAAGTGGTTTAACCAACCATTGTTGCTTGATCCATCAATCCTCGTGGGATCGACCCTCACTCACCTGAGGTATTACTTGGTATGACCCAGTGCACTTGCCGGTTAGTCTGTGGGTTATAAATTACCGCATCAAGTTTTTGATACCACAGACAAGCGAGAGACTGCCACATTCCTTGCCAAAGGTGCATAGCGATTTTCTAAATTAATGCATGTTACGTGAGTGGGAGACTGCCACAGCCCTCACATCTGAACGTAGGTAGGAGACTGCCACAGCCCCTACGACGGTGAACAGTGCATTTTACAACCACATACTCAAATCAATTTCTCAAATAAATTTCATTTAAAACCAAAAACCCATTTCCTTGGTAACATTTTTCGAAACTCCAAACAACTTCAAAATTATATCAATTGTAAATCTCTTCCAAAAGTCGTGAAAATCATTCATTTTAAATCAGAATTTGGTAATGAAATTTCACAGCAGAGTCTCAAGATTTTAGGGGAGAACAACCTATCTCAATTCCTTAAAAATTTATTGAAATCTTTTAAAATCATAGCTTCTTGTTTTGAATGAATGGAAACAGAATTTATTATAAAATCGAATCATATAAGTCACAAGTCCCAAACCCAATTCAAAAACAATTCACTTGAAACGAAACCAATCCATTTAAATCAAAACCATTTTCAGGTTCACTCTCAAAAACCAATTCTCTTACTCATTCCAAACCATAGCAAACACAATTATTTAATCAAAGTCCAATTTCCTTTAAATAATTCAATTTAAAATATAATTCATTATTTTACTTAAATACTTTAAGTAAAATAATATAATTCTTAAATTCTTATTTTTCTAAATAACATTTCAAACAAATTCTTAAATTTTATAGAAATTTTGACAGCACCTCCCCTAAAACTTGGACTTGGCCACCCTTTTCGGATCCCAACCAAACCATTCCACAACCCTTTCCAACGGGTTCAATACCGAATCAGTTCAAAATCAAGCTAATTCCAACAATTCATATCTCAATGAAACTGATTCAAAATCAAATCACTTTCTACAAATCAAACTCATTTTCAAAACTTTAAGGAATTAATTCAGCAACTACCAGTTTAGCAAAATCAGTCAATAATTAATTCAAATAACAATCATATTCATCCAAAATAGCCAAACAATACATAAGACTTATACAATCACAAAAAAATATAATTTTCACATCAATATCTATTTATAACAATTCCAAAATATAAAATAGCTTTTTAAAAAAAGCCATACCTCGACAAGTCGAAACCATAGACCAAACGCGTCAACGAAACTCATTTTTCTCAGCCCGAAATCGACGACAACCGCAACCTTAGCCCCTCACCACTCTCGCAGCAACCTCAACAACTTAAAAGCGACATACAATAGTTAAAACTTGAACCTACGCCACCAAACCTCAGTGTCTTAAACCAAACATAACAAAATACTAACGTAGGAGTTTTCGAAACATAAATACTTACTATAATAAGAAAACAAAACAGCAGCGGTTTCTGAACCGATTTGGCGGCCGCCTCGGCAGTCATTCCAAGCGACAGCGGCGACCAAAACTCTGGCAACAGCTACTGTAACAATCACGCAGCGTCAATAATCTTCCTGAAATCCATAATAACACAAACCAAACTTAAAACCCTTATTGTCAGTTTTTTCTGGCAACGGCAGCGAGGTTTTCCGGCGACTGAGGCTCGGCCACCCATCTCCAACAGCGGCGACTCCACACGTGACAGCGGCTGGGCACGACAGCAACTCCACACACGACAGTGACAGTGATGACTCGCCTCCTCTCACACGCATCAATCTCCCACCGTCTCTCTCTCACTCTTCGCGAACTCTCTCTTTCTCTCTCTCTCTCTCTTCAGCTTCAATGGCGACGACGGCGACCTCAGCAGTGGCGGCGGCGGCAGGATGCAACGATAGTGGCGGCTTCTCCTCCTCTGCGCGCACTAGGCTTCTCCCTTACATGGCTCTAGTTCGTGCTCCTCCTCCTTCAATGGCAACACACGATGGCAGCGACTGGTGGTGGGCTAGACGCGGCTGGGCGGTGATGCGACGGGGCATGAAGGACGAGCCCAAGCTCGGTGATGGTGGCACAGCTCCTCCCTCTTCTCTTTTCCCTCACCGATCTCCCTTCTCCTCTGCTCTCCCCATTCCCTCTTTTTCCTTTCTTTGTTTCTTTGTTTATTATTGCAGCCATTGCTGCTGTTGAGTGTGTTGTGTGTGTTGAGTGAGGAAGAGTGTGAGTGAACAACTAGGGTTAGGGTTTAATTTTTGGAAAAAAGTGGAAATTAGGAATTTTATGGATAATGTAGGGAAATTAGTAAAATTGGAGGGTAAAGTAGTAAATTAAAAACCTAATTTAACCAAATAATAATTATATATGAAAATACCGTTTATTCATCAACTTGCAAATTATTTCTAAATAAGTATTATAATTTAAAATATAATATAATATAATTAATTTTCTTTATTTATAAAAATTAGAGTATTAAATTCTAAAATCTCAATTATTTAAATTAAATCATATATAATTCTCATTATTTTTGAAATTCTAAAACTCTAAATTGTAAATAAAAAGATACTCAATAATTATAAAGTTTGAATAGAAACCTTAATTTATTTCAATTTTAGTTAATCAAAACTGCCTTTAATTATCTTCAATAAAATAGTTTTTGAAACTAAAACTATAAATAAATAATTGAATGTAAAATTAATTTATAATAAATTTTTTCAAAAATTCTGGATCTTACAACATTTCTGTTTATAAGACTTTCATATAGACATTTGTATTTATCAACCCTCAACTGTTGTTGTTTATACCTAAAGAATTTTAATCTCTCTGATTCTACCATTGTGTAGGCATCCACTAAAAACTGTTGGAATAATCTCTTTGATCTTAGAATTAACGGATATTCACCCGTCCTTTTCTGTAGGTGAAAAGCAAAGAATTGTCGCAAAGTGATTGTTTTGTTTTCCTTTGTATGCTTAGCAAAGATAGAATTTGATGTTACAATACCCAAATGAAACCCATCCTCCCCATACGAAAACAACAATGGATATTGCAAGGCTAAATAAGATGGGTGAAAAACATCAATCGGTTGGAGCTTTTTAGTTTGACTTTATAATAATATCTCCATCTTTGCTTAGTTGTTTGACATCGCTAACAATCAATGCAGCCACTTTAGATGCAAATGGCAAGTTGTATGTCCTGCTATCTGTAGTCCTTTTACTAATCAACTTAAGCTTTATGTTTGTGCAATTTTTCTGTTGGTATCTATCTCTTGCATAGCGAAAACTTTTTGCCAAACTATTATATTTGTCTAGCATGTTTCTTAATATTGCCACAATTTTACATGATAAAAAATATTAAAGCACAAAACATAGTACTTATAATTTTATTACCACTACATGTAGTATCACAACCTAAAAATTAAAAACAAAAAAATTACTATTACATGTAGTATCACACCATAAAATTTAAAAATTAAAAAATTCTAATTGAATCACGTCTTAGTAATTAGTAAAGATAGCTAAAATAAGATATAACCATTTGATAGTGATCAAATCCTCACATACCTCAAAAAGTCTTTACTCTTGCAAATTTAACAATAACCACTAGCAATTGCTGCTCATCCGCTGCCACAAAACTCTTGATTTAGTCTACCATCTCTCCAAGAACAAAAATATTAAGTTTTAAGTTGCAGAGAAAATACAAATTATTTAGAAAAAAATTGCTTATATAAACATATTAAGTGCAGAGTAAGGACATCGAAAAATACACACGTCATTCTCAATATGAATAACAAACATGTCAATAAGTTTGCCATCCTTCACATATTTCCTCTCATCCTCTACACCGACCCTAACTCTAGCAATGTCTAAAATAAATTTCAAACAGAAAGATTGTGCACAAATCACCCATTTTAGTAATATTTTGTCATAAAATCGAAAGAAAAATCAACTTGTATACTTGCTATAAACCATACACTTACAACCAAAACTGGATGTTGAGGAGAGTATCCCATAATTTTTCTAAAAGGGGCCAACTTAATACCATATAACGGTATTGCATCACAGAAAGAAGGTAAGACAGTAGTCCTTGCTTGAAAAAATAATCAAAAATGATGTGATATTCTGCGGTACAACCTACAATTGTTGCTAACTCCAAAGTATGTAAAAACATACACAGCTCCCTCTGATATCAAAGATGAAGGATTACCATGTGTTCACAACACGCAGCGGAAGAAAAGAAAGTAATCCTTAAGATCTATTTTGTGCTTAAATTTTATTCCAATAATGTAATTTATAGTAGATAGTAGATCAGATCTAAATACCTTTAGACGCTTTAGTAAAAACTTTCTTCTTCGATTGTACGAAGACTCTATGCGTATCCAAACCGACCAACCTTTGCTGTCAACTCCTTGACCAATGGACATCTGATCTAAATTAATAAACCTCTTGCAACTCTTTGCATGTCATAAAATTCTTCTCCAAGAATCAGGCTCACATACGTTTATGTGTGTAGAGGTAAAGAAATAAAATTTTTGGGTTTTACTCTAACGCTTTTCTCTACTCTTAGCATACATATATATAGTATGAGATTTGTTATTGATTTTAAATTTGATTCTCTATTCAAATTTAAATCATATCTTGAAATTCTAAATCTGAATCCTTCAAATTTATGAATCATATCATAACTCAATTTGAAAAAGAATCAGTTAGGATCTCATCCAAATTTATAAAATAACTAATTATTCTCAAATCTCATTTAATATTCTCAATTATCATATAATTATTATATTCTTGGTGCTAGCAAAGAATATAATAATATTCCATTTGAATTAATATAATTATTTATTTGATCAAATCAAAATAATAATTAAATAATTCTATAGCAAAGATTGGAACACTCGTTAGTGTGTGACTGATGAGCGGATAATTTATACGCTTTTTGGCATTGTTTTTATATAGTTTTTAGTAAGTTTAAGCTACTTTTAGGGATGTTTTCATTAGTTTTTATGTTAAATTCACATTTCTGGACTTTACTATGAGTTTGTGTGTTTTTCTGTGATTTCAGGTAAATTCTGACTGAAATTGAGGGATTTGAGCAAAACTCTGATAAAGGCTGACAAAAGGACTGCTGATGCTGTTGGATTCTGACCTCCCTGCACTCGAAATGGATTTTCTGGAGCTACAGAACTCTAAATGGCGCGCTCTCAACGGCGTTGGAAAGTAGACATCCAGGGCTTTCCAGCAATATATAATAGTCCATACTTTATTCGAAGAATGACGACGCAACTTGGCGTTGAACGCCAAGTACACGCTCCTTTCTGGAGTTAAACGCCAGAAAAACGTCATGATCCGGAGTTGAACGCCCAAAACACATAATAACTCGAAATTCAACTCCAAGAGAAGCCTCAGCTCGTGGATTGATCAAGCTCAGCCCAAGCACACACCAAGTGGGCCCCGGAAGTGGATTTATGCATCAATTACTTACTCATGTAAACCCTAGGAGCTAGTCTAGTATATATAGGACATTTATCTATTGTATTAGACATCTTTGGTCTCATCTTTGGTCTCAGTTTTGTTTTATTCTTCATCTTAGGAGATCATTGATCACGTTTAGGGGGCTGGCCATTCGGCCATGCCTGAACCTCTTTCACTTATGTATTTTCAACGGTGGAGTTTCTGCACACCATAGATTAAGGGTGTGGAGCTCTGCTGTACCTCAAAGATTAATGAAGTTCTATTTTCTTTTATTCAAATCTCTTTTATTCTTATTCCAAGATATTCATTCGTACCCAAGAACATGATGAATGTGATGAGTTAGATAACCCTCATTATCATTCTCACTTATGAACGTGCGTGATTGACAACCACTTCCGTTCTACATGCAAAGAAGCTTGAATGTGTATCTCTTAGATTCCCCAACAGAATCTTCGTGGTATAAGCTAGATAGATGGCGGTATTTATCTGGATCCGGAAAGTCCAACCTTGTCTGTGGTGTTCCGAGTAGGATCCTGGGAATCCGGAAAGTCTCACCTTGTCTGTGGTATTCCGAGTAGGATTCCGTTCATGAATGACTGTGACGTGCTTCAAACCTGTAACCTGCTGGGCGTTAGTGACAGACGCAAAAGAGGGATTCTATTCCAGTAGGGGAGGGAACCAACCGGTGATTGGCCGTACTGTGACAGAGTGCGTGAGCATTAGCTTTCACTGCGAGGATGGGATATAGCTATCAACCATGGGTGATGCCTCCAGACTGGTTAGCTGTGCGAGTGACAGCCGCATAGGATATTTCCCCGTGAGGATTGAAAGTAGCCACAGCTGATGGTGAACCCCTATACAAAGCTTGCCATGGAAAGGAGTAAGAAGGATTGAGTAGAAGGAATAGGAGAGCAGGCGTCCGTGAGCTCTACAGCACCTCCATTCCGCTTATCTGAAATTCCTACCAATGAATCTACATAAGTATTTCTATCCCTTTTAGTATTTATTTCTTTCTATTTTCGAAACCCATAAATCAATATTTAATCCGCCTAACTGAGATTTACAAGGTGACCATAGCTTGCTTCATACCAACAATCTCTGTGGATTCGACCCTTACTCACGTAAGGTTATTACTTGGACGACCCAGTACACTTGCTGGTTAGTTGAACGGAGTTGTGAAGAAAATAAACAGTGCCATAAGAGTATACATCCTTTATAAACAAATAACAAGTGATCACAATTTCGTCCACCAAGTTTTTGGCGCCGTTGCCGGGGATTGTTCGAGTATGGACAACTGACGGTTCATCTTGTTGCTCAGATTAGGTACTTTTCTTTTCAAAAATCTTTTTCAAAAAAAAATTTCTTTTATTTTTCGTTTTTCAAAACATTATTTTCGAAAAAATTAATAAAAATACAAAAAAATTAGAAAATCATAAAAATAAAAAAATTATTTTGTGTTTCTTGTTTGAATCTTATGTTAATTTTTAAGTTTGGTGTCAATTGCATGCTTTAAAAATTTTTCTTGCATTTTTTTTTCGAAAATCCCATGCATTCATAGTGTTCTTCATGATCTTCAAGTTGTTCTTGACAAGTCTTCTTGTTTGATCTTGATGATTTTTTGTTTTGTGTTGTTTGTTGTTTTTCATGTGCATTTTTGCATTCATATTTTCCAAGCATTAAAGATTTCTAAGTTTGGTGTCTTGCATGTTTTCTTTGCATCAAAAATTTTTCAAAATTATGTTCTTGATGTTCATCATGATCTTCATAGTGTTCTTGGTGTTCATCTTGACATTCATAGCATTCTTGCATGCATCTTGTGTTTTGATCCAAAATTTTCATGTTTTGGGTCATTTTTGTGTTTTTCTTTAAAAATTCAAAAATCAAAAAAATATCTTTTCCTTATTTCCCTCCAATTTTCGAAATTTTGGGTTGACTTGGTCAAAAATTTTCAAAATTAGTTGTTTCTTACAAGTCAAGTCAAAATTTCAATTTTAAAAATCTTATCTTTTCAAAATCTTTTTCAAAAATCATATCTTTTTCATTTTTTTTTATTTTTCGAAAATTTCAAAAATCTTTTTCAAAATATTTTCAAAATCTTTTTCTTATCTTTATTTGATATTTTCGAAAATAAACTAACAAGTAATGTGATTGGTTCAAAAATTTGAAGTTTGTTACTTTCTTGTTAAGAAAGGTTCAATCTTTAAGTTCTAGAATCTTATCTTGTAGTTTCTTGTTAGTTAAGTACTTTTTAAAATTAAATCTTTTTCAAAATATCTTTTTCAAATATATCTTTTTATCTTTTATTTGATCTTTTTCAAAAATTTTATCTTTTTCAAAATTTGATTTCAAAATATCTTATCTAACTTGCTATCTTCTTATCTTTTTCAATTTTGATTTCAAATCTTTTTCAATCAACTAACTAACTTTTTATTTGTTTCTTATCTTTTTCAAAATCACCTAACTACTTTTCCCTCTTCTATTTTCGAAAATATCTCTCTCTTTTTCAAAAAAAATTTTTTTTAATTAATTAATTGTTTCATGTTTAAATTTTAATTATAATTTTCGAAAATCACTAACTCTTTTTCAAAATAATTTTCGAAAATTATCCTTCCCCCATCTTATTCTATTTATTCATTCATATCCTAATATCTCATCTCACATCTCTGCCATCCTCACAGTTGTGTTTCTTCCTTTACATTACATTCTTTGTCTCCCCCTCTTCTTCTACCCCTTTCTTCTTCTACTAACATAAAGGAATCTCTATACTGTGACATAGAGGCTTCCTTTTTCTTTTCTTGTTTTCTTCTCTTTCATATGAGCAGGAACAAGGATAAAGGCACTCTTGTTGAAATTGATCCAGAACCTGAAAAGACTCTGAAGAGAAAATTAAGAGAAGCTAAATTACAACAATCCAGAAGTAACCTTTTAGAAAATTTCGAACAAGAGAAAGAGATGGCAGCTGAAAATAATAATAATAATGCAAGGAGAATGCTTGGTGACTTCACTAAGCCAACGTCCAAGTTTGATGGAAGAAGCATCTCCATTCCTGCCATTGGAGCCAATAACTTTGAGCTTAAGCCTCAACTAGTTGCTCTAATGCAACAAAACTGCAAGTTTTATGGACTTCCATCTGAAGATCCTTACCAGTTTTTAACTGAGTTCTTGCAGATCTGTGACTTCAAATAAGGACAATTATTGAATAAAGTCATACAAAGACAAACAACTTGAAAAGAGCAGTCATACTAATTACTACTACTACTATATAATTTCTAAGGTAAAATCCTATAATAATACTATCACAGAGTTAAAGCTGGAATTAGAACTTAACAACCTGTATTTTGGGAAGTGGATGTTCCTCTAGTCTGTGGGGTGCCTTCAAGAATTAATTTCTGACGCTTCAGCTCCCTTAAGTTCACATCCTTGCTCTTCCTGTTCTCTTAGGTGCCATGATCTTAATGAGTTTTAACTCAGTGATCATGGCAAATCACACCAAACTTAGAGGTTTGCTTGTCCTCAAGCAAAAGAAAGGAAAGGAGAGGAGTAGAAGGAAAGGCATTTTCAAATAAAGATAAGATGAGTTGAAAAAGATATGAGAAAAAATTAAAAATATTTGAAAAAGAATTGGATTGGAAAAAGATTTGTGTTTATGAATTAAGATACATTTGATATTTTTGAAAAAGGGATTTTAGAAATTAGGATAAAAACTTTTGGAATTGAAAGTGATAATTTGAAATATGTTTATGCAAGAAATCATGAATTGAAACATAAAAATTTTGAAAAATTATGAAGAAAAACGAATTGTACCTCCTCCCCACCATCCTGGCGTTAAACGCCCAACTGCTGCATGGTTTGGGCGTTTAACGCCCACATGTTGCTTCTCCTGGGCGTTCACGCCCAGTTGATGCATCTTTCTGGCGTTTAACGCCCAGAGGATGCTCCTTTCTGGCGTTTAACGCCCAGAAAGCTACCCTTACTGGCGTTGAACGCCCAGTGGGTGCTTCTTTTGGGCGTTCAACGCCCAAAGTGTTTCTTACTGGCTTTTTCATGCCAGTAAGCTTCCAATTTCTTTTATAACTCTGTGAATCCAACCAATTGCTATTTTACCTTGGAGATACTTGGACATAAACCTGTAAAAAAAGAAAATTTATTTAATTAATAAATAAACTTTGTAAATGGCTGGGTTGCCTCCCAGCAAGCGCTTCTTTATTGTCTTTAGCTGGACTACTACTGAGCTCTAATCAAGTCTCAGTTTTGAGCATTCTTGCTCAAAATTTCCTTCAAGATAGTGTTTGACTCTTTGTCCATTAACAATGAACTTTTTGTTAGAGTCACCATCCTGAAGTTCTATGTATCCATATGGTGATACGCTTGTGATTACATATGGACCTCTCCACCGGGATTTTAATTTCCCAGGGAATAATTTGAGCCTTGAATTAAATAACAGAACTTTCTGTCCTGGCTCGAAGACTCTGGATGACAATTTCTTATCATGCCATCTTTTTGCTTTCTCTTTGTAAATTTTTGCATTTTCGAAAGCATTGAGTCTAAATTCCTCTAGCTCATTTAACTGGAGTAATCGTCTTTCTCCAGCTAACTTGGCATCAAGGTTCAGGAATCTGGTTGCCCAGTAGGCCTTGTGTTCCAGTTCCACTGGCAAGTGACACGCCTTTCCATACACTAGCTGGTATGGAGAGGTCCCTATGGGGGTCTTAAATGCTGTTCTGTATGCCCATAGAGCATCATCCAAGCTTCTTGCCCAATCCTTTCTACGGTTAATTACAGTCCGTTCTAGGATTCTTTTGAGTTCTCTATTTGAGACTTCAGCTTGCCCATTAGTTTGTGGATGATATGGAGTAGCCACCCTGTGGTTAACTCCATAACGAACCAGAGCAGCATAAAGCTGTTTATTGCAGAAATGAGTGCCCCCATCACTAATTAACACTCTAGGGATACCAAATCTGCTGAAGTCTACAGACTCTTGCTTTTCCCTTTTGCTGTAAGAGACAGAGCTAGAGTATGGTTGGATTCACAACCCAAGGATAGCCTGGACTCATGGGATAAGCTGGTCACTGCCTTTTTGGACAAATTCTTTCCTCCTCAAAAGCTGAGCAAGCTGAGAGTGGATGTTCAAACCTTCAAACAAAAAAGATGGTGAATCCCTCTATGAAGCTTGGGAAAGATACAAGCAGCTGACCAAAAGATGTCCATCTGACATGTTTTCAGAATGGACCATACTAGATATATTCTATTATGGTCTCTCTGAATTTTCGAAAATGTCATTGGATCATTCTGCAGGTGGATCTATTCACCTGAAGAAAATGCCTGAAGAGGCTCAGGAACTCATTGACATGGTTGCAAACAACCAGTTCATGTACACCTCTGAGAGGAATTCCGTGAATAATGGGGTACCTCAGAAGAAAGGAGTTCTTGAAATTGATGCTCTGAATGCCATACTGGCTCAGAACAAGGTGTTGACTCAACAGGTCAACATGATCTCTCAAAATCTGAATGGATTGCAACATGCATCCAACAATACTAGAGAGGCAGCTTCTGAAGAAGCTTATGATCCTGAGAACCCTGCCATGGCAGAGGTTAATTACATGGGTGAACCTTATGGAAACACCTATAACTCATCATGGAGAAATCATCCAAATTTCTCATGGAAGGATCAACAAAAACCTCAACAAGGTTTTAACAATGGTGGACGCAATAGGCTGAATAATAATAAGCCATATCCATCATCTTCTCAGCAACAGACAGAGAACTCTGAACAAAATAATTCTAATTTAGCCAATATAGTCTCTGATCTGTCAAAGGCCACTTTCAGTTTCATGAATGAAACAAGATCCTCCATTAAAAATTTGGAGGCACAAGTGGGCCAGCTGAGTAAGAAAGTTATTGAAACTCCTCCCAGTACTCTCCCAAGCAATACAGAAGAGAATCCAAAAGGAGAGTGCAAGGCCATTGATTTAATCAAAGTGGCCGAATGCACAAGGGAGGAGGAGGACGAAAATCCTAGGGAGGAAGACCTCCTGGGACGTTCCTCAAGCAAGAAGGAGTTTCCTATTAAGGATCCTGAGGAATCTGAGGCTCATCTAGAGACCATAGAGATTCCTTTAAATCTCCTTCTGCCATTCATGAGCTCTGAAGAATATTCATCCTCTGAAGAGGATGAAGATATGACTGGAGAGCGAGCTGCTCTATATTTAGGAGCTATCATGAAGCTGAATGCCAAGCTGTTTGGTAATGAGACTTGGGAAAGTGAACCTCCCTTGCTCATCAGTGAACTAGATACTTGGATTCAGAGAACTCTACCTCAAAAGAAGCAAGATCCTGGCAAGTTCTTAATACCTTGTACCATTGGCACCATGAGCTTTGAAAAAGCTCTATGTGATCTGGGGTCAGGGATAAATCTAATGCCACTCTCTGTCATGGAGAAGCTGGGAATTATTGAGGTACAACCTGCCTTGTTCTCATTACAATTGGCAGATAAGTCCATAAGACAAGCTTATGGGTTAGTAGAGGACGTTCTAGTAAAGGTTGAAGGCCTTTACATCCCTACTGATTTCATAATCCTAGACACTAGGAAGGAAGATGATGAATGCATCATTCTAGGAAGACCTTTCCTAGCCACAGCAGGAGCTGTGATAGATGTCAACAGAGGTGAGTTAGTACTTCAATTGAATGGGGACTACCTTGTGTTTCAGGCACATGGCCATCCCTCTGTGACAAAAGAGAGTAAGCATGAAGAGCTTCTCTCAGTTCAGAGTCAAGAAGAGCCCACACAGTCAAACTCTAAGTTTGGTGTTGTGAGGCCACAACCAAACTCTAAGTTTGGTGTCCAAACCCCATATCCAAACTCTAAGTTTGGTGTTGGAAATACCACACTTAAGTTGACCTGATCACCTTGTGGCTCCATGAGAGCCACTGTCAAGCTATTGACATTAAAGAAGCGCTTGTTGGGAGGCAACCCAATTTTATTTATCTAATTTTATTTTATTTTGTTTCTTTGTTATTTCTGTGTTTAATTAGGTACATGATCATGAGGAGTCACGAAAAAATCAAAAAAATTAAAAACAGAATCAAAAACAGAAGAAAAAAAATTTTTCACCCTGGAGGATGCACAGGCTGGCGTTCAACGCCCAGAAGGAGCATCTTTCTGGCGTTCAACGCCAGAACAGAGCATCTTTCTGGCGTTCAACGCCCAAAACAAGCAACAACCTGGCGTTAAACGCCAGGTTGCGCACACAGAGGACAATCTGGCGCTGAACGCCAGAAACAAGCATGAAACTGGCGTTCAACGCCAGAAACATGCATAACATGGGCGTTTAACGCCCAGAACTAGCATCAATGGGCGTTTGAACGCCAGAATGTTGCATGAAGGCATGTTACATGCCTATAGGGTGAAGGAATGGTATTTCTTTTCACCTCAGGATCTGTGGACCCCACAGGATCCCCACCTCAGGATCTGTGAACCCCACAGGATCCCCACCTACCTTTTCTTCTAATCCTAACCACACTTTCCTAATCCAAATCTCATTCTCAATGTCACACTTCCCAAAAACCTTCACCTATCACCTCAATTCCTCTTCCCAATTACCCCATTCACCATTCACATCAACCCCTCTTCCCCATAAACCCCACCTACCTCCATTACATTCAAATTCAATTTCCCACCCTTTCCCACCCAACATGGCCGAAAACCAACCCTCCCTCTCCCTATAAATACCCTTCTTTTCTTTTACATTTTCACACAACACAACCCCAAATTCTCCCACATAGCCGAACCCTCTCTTCTCCCTCTCTACCATATTTTCTTCTTCTTCTTCTACTCTTCTTTTCTTTTCTTGCTCGAGGACGAGCAAAATTTAAGTTTGGTGTGGTAAAAAGCCTAAGCTTTTTGTTTTTCATTCACCATCAATGGCACCCAAGACCGGAGTTTCCTCAAGAAAAGGGAAAGGGAAGGCAAAAGCTTCCACTTCCGAGTCATGGGAGAAGGAGAGATTCATCTCCAAGAGCCATCAAGACCACTTCTATGATGTTGTGGCAAAGAAGAAAGTGATCCCTGAGGTCCCTTTCAAGCTCAAGAAGAATGAGTATCCGGAAATCCGACATGAAATTCAAAGAAGAGGGTGGGAAGTCATAACCAACCCCATGCAACAAGTCGGATTATTGATGGTTCAAGAGTTCTATGCCAATGCATGGATCACTAGGAACCATGACCAAAGTATGAACCCAAGCCCAAAGAATTATCTCACAATGGTTAGGGGAAAATACTTGGATTTTAGTCCGGAAAATGTGAGGTTGGCGTTTCACTTACCCATGATGCAAGGTGATGAACGCCCCTACACAAGAAGGGTCAACTTTAACCAAAGGTTGGACCAAGTCCTTAGGGACATATGTGTGGAAGGCGCCCAATGGAGAGTAGACTCCAAAGGCAAGCCAGTCCAACTAAGAAGACTGGACCTCAAGCCTGTAGCTAGAGGATGGTTGGAGTTCATTCAAAGATCCATCATCCCTACAAGCAACCGATCTGAAGTTACTGTGGATCGGGCCATCATGATTCATAGCATCATGATTGGAGAGGAGGTGGAAGTTCATGAGGTCATCTCTAATGAACTCTACAAAATAGCTGACAAGCCTTCATACATGGCACGGCTTGCCTTCCCCCACCTCATATGTCATCTATGTTACTCAGCTGGAGTCATCATAGAAGGAGATGTCTCAATTGAAGAAGACAAGCCCATCACCAAGAAAAGGATGGAGCAAGCAAGGGAAGCACCTCACGGTCCTCAAGAAGTGCATGAGGAAGTCCATCATCAACAAATTCCTGAGATGCCTCAAGGAATGCACTTCCCTCCCAACAACTATTGGGAGCAACTCAACACCTCCTTAGAAGATTTGAGCCATAATGTTGAACAACTAAGGGTGGAACATCATGAGCACTCCATCATTCTCCAAGAAATAAGAGAAGACCAAAGAGCAATGAGGGAGGAGCAACAAAGGCAAGGAAGGGACATAGAAGAGTTAAAGAATATCATGGGTCCTTCAAGAAGAAGACGCCACTAAAAGGTGGACTCATTCCTTGTTCTTTATTTCTTTCTGCTTTCGGTTTTTAATTATTGTTTTTATCTATGTTTTTGTGTCTCTACTTCATGATCATTAGTATGTAACCATGCCTTAAAGCTATGAATAAAATCCATTAGTCCTTCACCTCTCTTAAAAGAAAAATGTTTTAATTCAAAAGAACAAGAAGTACATAATTTTCGAAATTATTATTGAATTTAGTTTAATTATATTGATGTGGTGACAATGCTTTTGTTTTCTGAATGAATGAATGAACAGTGCATATGTCTTTTGATCTTGTTGTTTATGAGTGTTAAAATTGTTGGTTCTTGAAAGAATGATGAACAAAGAGAAATGTTATTGATGATCTGAAAAACATCATGAAATTGATTCTTGAAGCAAGAAAAAGCAGTGAAAAAGAAGAAGCATTCGAAAAAAAAATGGAGCTAAAAAGAGTATATAGAAAAAGAAGGAGCAGTAGAAAAAGCCAATAGCCCTTAAAACCAAAAGGCAAGGGTAAAAAGGATCCAAGGCTTTGAGCATCAATGGATAGGAGGGCCCAAGGAAATTAAATCCAGGCCTAAGCGGCTAAGTCAAGCTGTCCCTAACCATGTGCTTGTGTCATGAAGGTCCAAGCGAAAAGCTTGAGACTGAGTGGTTAAAGTCGTGATCCAAAGCAAAAGAGTGTGCCTAAGAGCTCTGGACACCACTAACTGGGGACTCTAGCAAAGCTGAGTCACAATCTGAAAAACCCAGTATGTGTCTGTGGCATTATGTATCCGGTGGTAATACTGGAAAACAAAGTGCTTAGGGCCACAGCCAAGACTCAAAAGTAGCTGTGTTCAAGAATCAACATGCTTAACTAGGAAAGTCAATAACACTATCCGAAATTCTAAGTTCCTAGAGAAGCCAATCATTCTAAACTTCAAAGGAAAAAGTGAGATGCCAAAACTGTTCAGAAGCAAAAAGCTACAAGTCCCGCTCATCTAATTAAATTAATATTCATTGATATTTTGGACTTTATAGTATATTCTCATCTTTTTATCCTATTTGATTTTCAGTTGCTTGGGGACAAGCAACAATTTAAGTTTGGTGTTGTGATGAGCGGATAATTTATACGCTTTTTGGCATTGTTTTTATATAGTTTTTAGTAAGTTTAAGCTACTTTTAGGGATGTTTTCATTAGTTTTTATGTTAAATTCACATTTCTGGACTTTACTATGAGTTTGTGTATTTTTCTGTGATTTCAGGTAAATTCTGACTGAAATTGAGGGATTTGAGCAAAACTCTGATAAAGGCTGACAAAAGGACTGCTGATGCTGTTGGATTCTGACCTCCCTGCACTCGAAATGGATTTTCTGGAGCTACAGAACTCTAAATGGCGCGCTCTCAACGGCGTTGGAAAGTAGACATCCAGGGCTTTCCAGCAATATATATAGTCCATACTTTATTCGAAGAATGAGGACGCAACTTGGCGTTGAACGCCAAGTACACGCTCCTTTCTGGAGTTAAACGCCAGAAAAACGTCATGATCCGGAGTTGAACGCCCAAAACACATAATAACTCGAAATTCAACTCCAAGAGAAGCCTCAGCTCGTGGATGATCAAGCTCAGCCCAAGCACACACCAAGTGGGCCCCGGAAGTGGATTTATGCATCAATTACTTTCTCATGTAAACCCTAGGAGCTAGTCTAGTATATATAGGACATTTATCTATTGTATTAGACATCTTTGGTCTCATCTTTGGTCTCAGTTTTGTTTATTCTTCATCTTAGGAGATCATTGATCACGTTTAGGGGGCTGGCCATTCGGCCATGCCTGAACCTCTTTCACTTATGTATTTTCAACGGTGGAGTTTCTGCACACCATAGATTAAGGGTGTGGAGCTCTGCTGTACCTCAAAGATTAATGAAGTTCTATTTTCTTTTATTCAAATCTCTTTTATTCTTATTCCAAGATATTCATTCGTACCCAAGAACTGATGAATTGATGAGTTAGATAACCCTCATTATCATTCTCACTTATGAACGTGCGTGATGACAACCACTTCCGTTCTACATGCAAAGAAGCTTGAATGTGTATCTCTTAGATTCCCCAACAGAATCTTCGTGGTATAAGCTAGATAGATGGCGGCATTTATCTGGATCCGGAAAGTCCAACCTTGTCTGTGGTGTTCCGAGTAGGATCCTGGGAATCCGGAAAGTCTCACCTTGTCTGTGGTATTCCGAGTAGGATTCCGTTCATGAATGACTGTGACGTGCTTCAAACCTGTAACCTGCTGGGCGTTAGTGACAGACGCAAAAGAGGGATTCTATTCCAGTAGGGGAGGGAACCAACCGGTGATTGGCCGTACTGTGACAGAGTGCGTGAGCATTAGCTTTCACTGCGAGGATGGGATGTAGCTATCAACCATGGGTGATGCCTCCAGACTGGTTAGCTGTGTGATGAGCGGATAATTTGTACACTTTTTGGCATTGTTTTTAGTATATTTTTAGTATGATCTAGTTAGTTTTTAGTATATTTTTATTAGTTTTTAGTTAAAATTAACTTTTCTGGACTTTACTATGAGTTTGTGTATTTTTCTGTGATTTCAGGTATTTTCTGGCTGAAATTGAGGGACCTGAGCAAAAATCTGATCCAGAGACTCAAAAGGACTGCAGATGCTGTTGGATTCTGACCTCCCTGCACTCGAAGTGGATTTTCTGGAGCTATAGAAGCCCAATTGGCGCGCTCTCAACGGCGTTAGAAAGTAGACATCCTGGGCTTTCCAGCAATATATAATAGTCCATACTTTGCCCAAGATTTGATGGCCCAAACCGGCGTTCAAAGTCACCTCAAGAAATTCCAGCGTTAAACGCCGGAACTGGCACCTAATTGGGAGTTAAACGCCCAAACTGGCACTAAAGCTGGCGTTTAACTCCAAGGAGAGTCTCTACACGAAATTTCTTCATTGCTCAGCCCAAACACACACCAAGTGGGCCCGGAAGTGGATTTTTATGTCATTTACTCATCTATGTACTAGTTTTCTATAAGTAGGACCTTTTACTATTGTATTAGGAGGCGAACATCTAGGACTTTTGGTAGCTATCTCTGTTTTATGCTATCTTAGACCTTTGGGAGGCTGGCCATTCGGCCATGCCTAGACCCTGTGCTTATGTATTTTCAACGGTGGAGTTTCTACACACCATAGATTAAGGTGTGGAGCTCTGCTGTACCTCGAGTATTAATGCAATTACTATTTCTTCCATTCAATTCCGCTTGTTCTTTATCCAAGATATCACTTGTTCTTCAACATGATGAAGGTGATGATTGACGCCCATCACCATTCTCACCCATGAACAAGGTGACTGACAACCATTCTTGTTCTACAAGCATCTGAGGCTTAGTGAATATCTCTTGGATTCCTGATTGCACGATGCATGGTTGATCGCCTGACAACCGAGTGCTCGCCTGACAAACGAGCCAACCATTCCGTGAGATCAGAATCTTCTGGTAGGCAAGAACTGATGGCAGCATTCAAGAGAATCCGGAAGGTCTAACCTTGTCTGTGGTATTCTGAGTAGGATTCAATGATTGAATGACTGTGACGTGCTTCAAACCTGTAACCTACTGGGCGTTAGTGACAGACACAAAAGAGTGATTCTATTCCGGTAGGGGAGGGAACCAAACCGGTGATTGACAGCACTGTGACAGAGTGCGTGCATTAGCTTTCACTGCGCGGATGGGAGGTAGCTGCTGACAACAGTGAAACCCTACACGAGCTTGCCATGGAAAGGAGTAAGAAAGGATTGGATGAAGGCAGTAGGATAGCAGAGAGACGGAAGGGAAGGCATCTTCATACACTTGTCTGAAGCTCTTACACCAATGATATACATAAGTATCACTATCTTTATCTTATATGTTATTTTCGTTCATCATCATATACATTTGAGTTGCTGACTAAGATTTACAAGATGGACCATAGCTTGCTTCAATGCTAACAATCTCCGTGGGATCGACCCTTACTCACGTAAGGTATTACTTGGACGACCCAGTGCACTTGCTGGTTAGTTGTGCGAAGTTGTGTAATGCCATGGTATTGAGCTACCACGTTTTTGGAGCCATTACCGGGGATTATGAGAGTTGTGAAAAAGTATTGTTCACAATTTCGCGCACCAAGTTTTTGGCGCCGTTGCCGGGGATTGTTCAAGTTTTGAGCAAGCTTTTGGTAACAATGCCTGGGATTGTTCTAGTTTGGACAACTGACGGTTCATCTTGTTGCTTAGATTAGGTATTTATTTTTTTCGAAATTCTTGAAGATGAATTCTAGAGTTTCATGATGATTTGTTGAAATCTGGCTGGCTGAGAAGCCATGTCTAATCTGATTGGACCGAGGTTTCAACTTATCACCACAAGAGCTTGTTGATTCTCATCAATTTTGCTCTTGGAGCAGTGATCTGCTAAGATTTGGCTGACCTTTGGTCATGTCTAGTGTTTTGGATCGAAGCTTTCCTTGAAAGCTTGGCTGGCTGTGAAGCCATGTCTAATTCCTGGACCGGAGTCTTAGACTAGCATTGCACTGATTCCTGGAATTCTCATCAAGGATTTTGATGCCTTTTCCCACTTAATTTTCGAAAAACCCAAAAAAATTTTGCAAAATCATAAAAAAACAAAAAAATATTTGATGTTTCTTGCTTTAGTCTAGTGTCTCATCTTAAGTTTGGTGTCAAATGCATGTTTTTGTTATATTTTTCGAATTCATGCATATAGTTCTTTGTTTTGATCTTTGAATTCTTTTGGCTTGAGTGTTTCTGTGTCTCATATAGTGTCAGTAGTACACAAACTGCTAAGTTTGGTGTCTTGCATGCATTGTTATTTGATTCTTGTTGCATTTTGATTATTAAAAATCCAAAAATATTTTTAATTTGTGTCTTTTCAAGTCAATGATACAAAGAATTGAAGATTCAGAACATACTGCAGAGGAATTATACAGAAAAAGCTGAGCATTCAAAAATGCCCAGTGAAGAAAGCAGACTGGCGTTTAAAACGCTAGCCAGGGCACCTGGTTGGGCGTTTAACGCCCAAAGAGGTAGCATTTTGGGCGTTAACGCCAGAATGTATACCATTCTGGGCGTTTAACGCCAGGATGGTGCTAGGGGAAGATTTTGTTTTCAAAATCAATTTTTTTTCAAGTTTTCAAAGTTTTCAAAATCAAATCTTTTCAAATCATATCTTTTCAATCAAATGTTTTCAAAATCAATTTCTTTACCTTT